>NC_133354.1:7708900-8001400 GCF_030506205.2 Paramisgurnus dabryanus
CTTCAATTATATATCAATATATAAGAAAGAAAATGCATATAAGGCATACAATAATATATTGTGCATCAATATATGCACACGCGTGCAGTCAGAGGTAATATCTGTGTTATATGACACTCACACACATACTTGTGTTTTATGAAAGATAGTGTCACTTAAAAACTCAATGCTTTTCTAAATGCAAATAGTTTATACCATTCAGCCATAAGAAGTATCTAAGTACCTAACCCTAACAGTATCACAGGAGTGATGTGCTGCTGGAGGAACACTTTTATATGTTTATGACTCCTAATAGTTCAATATGATGAAGATTGCTCTGTAGTGTGTAGGTGAAGAAAGATGAAATCAGCTCTTATCATCAGACTACATTTGACTACAACACAAAGACACATTGTTCACACACACAAACACAAAGGATGAAACTGTCCATCTGGTCACAGTTCAGTCACCATCCATCCAATCTCATGCCTGTAACACAACTAATCAGCACACACACTTATGTGCTACACAATACCAGCTGCTGTATTCCCCTTCATTACTCTTTCATATTTAATGTACTCAAAAACAACATTGTGGGTTATTTTTAGTTTCATGTGCATCTGTGACATGCGCTTCATTAACAATAATAATCATAATAGGCCATATAGATCTGCCAAAAATAAACAGTAATGTCATTAATATCGTCATTTATATTTTTTAATATAAATGTTATTTTATTTTCATTTTTTATCAACACAAATACATGAAGACATGAATTAATCAAATGTACAGGCCCTGAATTTATTGCGAGTCAGTTTGGATAAAAGCATCTTCTTCTAAATGTGCATTTAAATGTCAATTTGCTTATCAGAGAGAGAGAGAGAGAGAGAGAGAGAGAGAGAGAGAGAGAGAGAGAGAGAGAGAGAGAGAGAGAGAGAGAAAGAGGGTGGATGGATGGGTGGGTGGATGACCTCTTATATCTTCAGTTCTGCACAACTACATGTGAAGCTTCAGCAGAGAATGAAATCAAACCTGCTGGTTATATAACAGCTAACAGAAACACTCTTCACCTCTGACTGTTCTTTATCTCTCTCTTAACTAACTCACTCTGGTATTTTCCTTTACATCAAAAACTATGACATCATGACATCATGTCAGACTGAGCCAATCACTTAGCTTCGCTCAATAACTCCAGCAGCACATCAGTTTGACAGCTGGTTTGCATGCATTCGTTAGGTCCAGCTCAGCTGTTTTAGAGGATCAGTGCCTCTTCTTTTGGAACCTTAAAGAAATTTAGTTTGCTTTGATCAGCCTGCATTTAATAGATCAACCCATCAATGTAAAAATGAAATAACCATAGACGGACTCGCTCAAGACACCAAACCAGGCCAAGGAACCATTAAATAACGGGAGCACACACACACACACACACACACACACACACACACACACACACACACACACACACAGCTGTGATGTCACAGCCGCCCCAGCCTGATGACATCACAGCCCACTGACGACAACATTCCTATAAAAACTCAACTGTTTAAAATATGCCAATTAATCCACGCATGCGACATTTGGTCTGTAATCCATCAAATGATTCCTACAAAATGCAAGCGCTTAGATTGAATCCCACAGATGAGTATTTGCTGTATGGGGGTTTATGAGATGCTCTATAACTGGATTTTATTTCATGTAATATTCAGATCATCACAGCAGCACTACAAATAGCACAACACTGTTTTTAGACACGGTCCAGTCTAACTGTCATCATTTTAATAATCGAAATACCGCCGCGTACAATCGGTAATCACTCGGTACGGTGATGCTTAAATAAAACGGTACAGTGGTCTTTATTTTGATGAATGGTATTTTAAAGAATACCATTGTACGTGGAAAAAACCCATACAACAGTGGCACCGTGCACAACTCACCAATGGCAGATTCTCAGAATAGGATGCAAATAGCATGTTATATAAATATCAGAATCGTTCAGATGATGGTATATATTAAATCTATCCGAAATATACTCGATAAAGGCCATTATACACGAGAGTCTCGTGTGTTTATAATGACACATCCATCAGCTGCAGTAAATCATGGTAACATACCCCATTTTGCTGGCGCGTGCTCTTCTCTTCTGTTAATATGTCCGTGTTAATTCGTCGCTGTTTTCTCGAGTGTCTTTCAGTCCGACATGATGTGGGTATGTGTGGGATTCTGACAGATTCCTGCACAAAACACAAGAAAAATCCTCAAATCTCCAACCTTCAAATAGATCCACAGTTAAAAATCACATCCACCCGTCCGTGCTGTGGAAAAACATCATATCCGCCTCCATCAGCTCACAGGTCCGATGATGATCTCAGTCTGATCATTGATCAATCAGTAAATCCACGGATCAATCAAATGTCCGCTGTCATCTGTCCCTCTCTCCTTCTGCCTGTCATCTCATTCATTATCTCTGCCTCACAGCGCGACGTCATCACGCTCTCACGTCACTCCCCATCGCTCCGCACTCTGACGTCACGGACAGTACGTTGCGCTGTGTGTTCACTTCCGGCGGCAGAATATGGATGAGTGTACAGAACGTTATACAAGATACACGTACACATATAATAGTGCATGGGCCGCGCTCTAATTATAGATCTATCACGTGACATGAACACTGTAAAAGATGTTAACTGGTTAGGTTTTATATAATTGCTGATAGTAAATGTTTTGTGCAAAGAAATGGCTGATCAGATTCTAATACATCCAAGATCTTTATGACTGTCATTCAGTTGAAACAATGAAAGATTTTTTTCACATCAAATGTCTTTTATGGTTTAATCACTCAGACTTAATCACATATACACTGTGCCTTGCAAAAGTATTCAAACCCCTGGCTGATTCATATTCAGCATAGACAAACAGAAGTTTTCAGTGTGGTCATAAAACACTTCACTTAATTTATAAATGATAGACTGAGTCGGAGCCGATGGTGTAATGAGCAGCGCTCCGACATGTGGTGCTTTTGCACATTGGGTTACCAGATTTCGATTCCTGGCTCGTGCTCATTTGCCGGTCCCATACTCCTCTCTCATCCCTGTAATTTCCTGTCAAAGATGGCCAAAATAAAGAAGTTAAAAATAATTTCATTCTGATTGTAATTCCTACAGTTAAGTGTGGTGGTGGCACCATTATTCTGTGTGGATGCTTCTCATCAGTAAATACCGGGCATCTTGTTAGAATTGAAGGATAAATGGATGGATGGAGCAAAATATGGAAACACTAAAAGAGAAATTGCTCCAGTCTGCTAAAAAACAAAGCTTGGAAGGAAATGTATCTTTCAGCAGGACAATGATCCAGAGCACAAGTCCAAAGCATCAAGTCCTGATCTATTAAGAATCTTTGGCACCATTTTAAAATTGAAGTCCACAGGCATCACCCAACCAACCTGGAGAAAATCTGCCAAGAAGAATGGGCCAAAATCACTGCGTCACTGTGTGCAAAACCTATGTACCCCAAAAGACTCAAAGCAGTTAATGCACGAATATGTGACCTGACTAAATATTAATGTGATAATTCAAGTCATTCAGTTGTCTATTTATGCCCAACAAAAATTTATTGATTTTGAGCTTCAGTGTTTTGAAACAAAATATTTTGTCTATGAATGCTCACATATTCTACTTAGATTTGTCATTTTTAATAAAGAAATTTTGACCTATTATCAGCATTCATTACTCTTTCTGTGGTCAGATGTATCTACATTATTTGTTTTTAATGTCATTAAATATTATTTAACTTGTTTACAGCTTAGATTTTTTTCTAATCTACAAACATAGGCATATTATTTAGACTGGTCCATTCATCGTATCGTCTTTATTATCAGCTCATTCAAATACAAATACATTGTTGGTTTATGGGTGACACCTCTTAGTGTTTATGAGAGTACAATAAGCCCCTTAGTTTATTAATGAATCAAATCATTCAGAATTTAAACACCTTAAAATATGTAGCTGCCATTCAGAGCAACACACACACACACACACACACACAGATTTTTCAGTCTGTCTTGTGTTACAAACACACAAACACATGACTAGAGTGACAGACATCAGCAGGTGACTGTGTGTTAATGTGAGATCAGACACCTGATCATTCAGTTGCACACTGTATCAGACATTTAAAAGAAGACTTGAGTTATAAAATCTCTCTTAAAATTTTATGTCAGTCAAACACTTTTAAGGAACAGGAATGAGCAGGAGTTTTTCAGACATTCATCATTTCTGGATCAGGTCAATTTTAAAACAAAAAAATATTTGGCTGATGAAACATTTCAGAGCACTTTAAGACCATCAGTTATTTTCAGAGTAAAACATCTCTTGTTTTATATGTGTTTCAATTATTTTTTGAGGGCTGGAAATCATTTTAAAAATCTTTCTCCCAGATGTATTTTTCATGTTTGAGAAACACAGTTCAAGAGGTTGGTTGGCATTTGAGCAGATGGGTCATAAAATGTTACGCTGATTTATTGCTGCAAAACAAGAAACAAGACCTCAAAGTTCTTCTGTTTTTACTTTTACACTGAGATTTTTTATTCCAGTTCAGCTCTGAATGTTTGACTTCTGTATTTCTGACTCATTCATTCAGCGGACCGATAAACAACTTCATAAAGAGGCAAATAAGTTTCTGCTGTTTTATCGGTTGTAACTCAGTGTGACCTGAAGCGCTTCGAGATCTCAGAGAAAGTTCGCGTGTCTGTGAAGTATTTTTAGTTTTGGCAAGGAGAAGCAGAAAGTCAATCCCCTGGTCTTTATGCTGCTCTACCAGCATTGACACGTTAAAGGTACATAACCACCGATAGTCTTGCTGTTGCCAGGAGGAGGTTTTAGATCCAAAATCACAATTGCAAATTTCCCCTTTTGCAGATGACCGACCCTTACGAGGAGATGTTTTGTGTTTACTGTGCTTTGCACCAGTGGTAGCGAGCGCAGGCAAAATATGCGACGCCTGTCAGGCTATTTACAGAAAATGCTGAGCAAGAGAAAGTTCCCCGGACTGCAATGACACGAAGAGAGCGACCCGTACGCCCACACAGCACCTCGGATTAATGCAATCTGCACAGAAATGGAAACAATGGAAATAATGGACTCGGAGAGCCAGATGATGGTACTGCGGGACACGCTGGTGGAGGGACGAGAGGAGCCGTACGATGAGGTGGAAGATCTGAGCAACAGGTCAGAGCAACTGTAAACCAGATAGATCAAAGCTTTCACAAATCTTTTTATTAGTTCATCTGTAACAATCTTTAAAATGATTTATAAATACAATGTTTGCTTAAACATGAATTTTACTGCCCTAAAGATTTTAGAGGTCTCAAATTGTTTCTCATAGACAGTAACAGGGTATAAAACACTTCTTCTTCTTCGCATTCACAGTCTAAGAGATGCGCTTCAGGACGAAGCTGTAAAGCCAAAACTCCACTGCCTGATGATGGACCCAGCCTTCTCAATGGTGACGGTTCAGAACGAGGACAGTGCTATAGTTTGGGAAACAGCCTCCAGTCGCTGCTCAACACCCTGGGCTTCAGAGATGAACGCCACTGCTCCAGATCCCAGCTGCGCTCTCACCAGTCCTGGCACAGCTGGCAATATTGTTGTTGTTATGGATGAAGAACTAATGACCAGAAGGGAGAAAAGGAAACCAAGACCAGTGAAAACCAAGGCTCTTCCTTACACAGGTGGTGATGATGATGATGAGATCATGAGACCAGCCATGGTGGAGGTGTCCCTCCCTAATGTCCCACAAGCTGAAGCCGAAATGGCAAACGCCAAAGAAGAAAAACATCAGCGTTTGTTCAGTCTGCTCTCTGAAGGATCTGAAATTCTGAACATCATTGCTCCGCCTAAAGTGTCTACGGTTGACGAGGAGGCGAGTAAACGTCTGGAAGACTGTTTGTTTTACCTCGAGGAGACACCTGCTGTTAAGTCCACACAGATGTTCCCAGATGAACCTGAAGACGTTACTGCCGAGGCTGAGACTGGAGAGCCGAACGTAGTGACATCGATAATATCAGAGCCCTATGTCCCGGTCACACCCTTCGTGGGATCCAAAAGAGGCGCCACGGCGGATGACTACTTTGAGAAGTTTACTCTACTGGATAACCAAGGGCCATCAGGAGAGGCACAAACAGCTCACCAGAAGACAGAGGGCTCCACAGAAGACATACAGGATAAAGACGAGGCGCCGCCTGCACCGAGTCCTGGACTCTCATGCGTCTCCTCGGCCGTAAGTATGTTAGATATTTCTGGTGAACACCTGGACGATGTTTTTTACGGCTGCAGCATCAGGAGTGAGCCGCACTCTCCAGATGACATCGCATGTGCCCGACAAGAGACGAGAGATCTTTCAAAATCATCACTGAAGAAAAGCGGCTCCGCCTTGTTCGAAAGCGAGGAGTCTGTGCTCACCCCGATATACCTTCCCGAAGGACCTCCGAAAATCATCGACCTCAACCTGCTTGAAGAGCCCAAAGCCATGGCTTTTCTGTACTCAGACCTGTATGCAGACGCCGTGGGGAGCAGAAAGAAGCAGGACGATGATGCTGAGAGTGTGACCTCTGAAAAATCTTTCAACAGACAAGAGTCAGACTCTGAGGACCAAGGGTATCTGGAGAAGTTTGTGCTGAAGATGGAGACTCCCAAGTGCGATCTGGAACCTGACTTATGTTGCAAAGAAAGCCAGGACTCGTTCAGACTTGCAGGATACATGGAGGAACCTAAAACCCAAGTGGAGATGAAGCCAGAGGAGATGGAGGAGATCACAGATTTCTTTAGAAACAGCGCATCTTCATCACCGTGTGAACCTGTTGATTTATATCAACCTGAGCCAGAGGAAGAACCCAAAGTTGCGAGGACTACACGCGTTTCATTCAAAGATGAAGTGGCGAAGAATGAAAGGGGGGGGAGTAATTCTCCTCCGTTCATGGACGATATAGACTTTGAGGAAGCGTTTTTACCTGTTGAAATAAGTGAGGATTGCCCAGCATGGGAAGAAAACTTGCAAACATTTTCCACAAAAAAATCAACCTCGACCAGGACAGATAAACCAAAGTCTACAAGGAAAACCCTTCAAGAACCTCCCAAATCTACTCATATTATCAACACGGTCAAACCCAAAGTTCCATGCTACAAACCCTTCCTTGATCTGAGCCCGCTGCTGCCGGCTGAGTCCGAGGATGAGGAACAACAGGCAGATGAAGAAAAGAAGCAAGAGGACAAAAGTATTAATGGCTCAGAAGAGACGAGAACATCTGAGGCTAAAGTGGAAGAAGAGACGAGTGAAACTCCTCATGATGTCACACAACACGGATGTGATGATGTCACAGCAGCAGATGTGCAGGATCATCTGTTTGAGAACAATGCTGAAGATCATAATGAGACTGTAGATGCCCCGGCTGCTTTGAACAAATCCAAGTAACTCTGGCTTGATTCTTAATTTGCAATGCTAGCAGCAGAGGTCAGTAATGCTAAACAAGATGAACTGAACACAATGTGTATCTCAGTAGAGACAGACACACCACACGGGCGGATATTAACACATTTATGTACAGTACAACAGGTTGAGTGTTAGTGAGTGAAAAAAGGTAGGAAATGAGAAAAATGTGTAAGTGAGGGTGTGCGTGGCTGTTTATAGGCTTAAACTCACTGTAGACTGAGACATCTAGAACAGTGGTTCTCAAACTGGGGGGCTGTGAGATGATGACAGGGAGCCCAAATTTATGTCATTTAATAAAACACATTAATTTATAATAAATACTTCCTAATTAAACTTCAGAAAAATAAGGCTGCTAACCAACAGCACTACATTGTATAATTTAATATGTTTTGTTTTTTCTCAAATATTAAGTTTAAAGAAACATTTCACTTTCTTAATAAAAAATTCCAAAAATTTACTCATCCCAATATCATCAAAGATGTTTGTGTCTTTGTTCAATTGAGAAGA
Source organism: Paramisgurnus dabryanus (assembly GCF_030506205.2). Taxonomy (NCBI): domain Eukaryota; kingdom Metazoa; phylum Chordata; class Actinopteri; order Cypriniformes; family Cobitidae; genus Paramisgurnus; species Paramisgurnus dabryanus. The sequence continues at coordinate 7,716,872 of NC_133354.1, forward strand.
AATTAAATTTGTTTGAGGAAAACATTCCAGGATTTTTCTCCATATAGTGGACCTCAACAGTAAACAGTTTCAATACAGCTTCAAAGCACTCTAAACGATCCCAACGTCTTGGTAAGGGTCTTATTAAGCAAAACAATCGTCATTTTTGTCGAGAAAAAACTATGTACTTTTAAACCACAACTTCTCATCTTGCACTATTCGAGTGACATGTCAGCGCGACTTTACGTAATGCAAAAGCATGTCGAAAGATCAACTATGACGTCCAGTGTTTACAAGTATGGAGAAAGAGAAGCGTCAGACGTTGTTGTATGTATAATGATATTAATGAATGTCTTTGTGTCAGTCTATTGTTTAAAATTATCCGCAGGTGTTAGTTTCACAGAAGTAATGAGTAATATGTAAGGTCACGCTGGCTCATCACACGGCTAGTGTAAGATGAGAAGTTGTGTTTTAAAAGTGCATATTTTTCTTGCTGCAAATGACAATCGTTAAACTGAGAAAAACCCTGAAACGTTTCCTCGAAAAACTAATTTTTTTCTCATTTGAACAAAGAAAGACATAAAAATCTTGAATGACATGGGGTGAGGAAATTATCTGGATTTTTTTAAGTAAGTGGAATATCCCTTTAAGAACGCACGCCGAAAAAGTTTGAGAACCACTGATCACAACAAATAAATCAAGAAATATAGACGGGTTGCACGGCGACGTCACTAACTGGTTGCGCGCGCAACCGAGGGGCAGAAAGAAGAGAAGTGCATTGTGTTGTATGCTCGTAGCGGTGTCTGTAAGTCAAAATGCCAAGGAATTGTTGCGTGGAAAATAGTACCAACAGAGTCAGTGCTGGGTGCCTGATGTTAACATACCAGTAGATGCGACTATTACGTTACTAGCATTATAATTATAAAATTATAATTTATACATGTATCACAGTAAAACTGCAAAAATAAAGACAGAAAAACAGATCCAACTATAATCAAGTCTTATTTATATACAAACAATAAAGAACGCTTCAATAATTAAGGTTGTTGCAGTAGCAGATCAGCTCACCAATCGGGCTTTCTGCCCCCTGGATGCGCGCGCACCCTGCAATGTTTGTAAACTTGCAACCCCTCTATAAGTAACTAAATGTTGCAGTAAAGTTAATTCTGATGAATCTGCTCAGTCAATAGAATAAATAATATACATCAAATAGTTACATCAGTTTTTTTAGATTTGAAATAAACATCATTCCAATAACTCAGTCTGAAAACGCTCATTTATGTTCTTCTGGTTTGTGTGCATTTACTTTAAAAGTCATTTAAGTAATTTGTCGTTAAACGCCGTATCTTACCTCAAAATCTCGCGCCCTTTCCACGTTCCGCGTTCGTGCCCGAGCTGCTGGATTAAAGCGCGCACACCCTGAGATGAACGAACACACTGAATGATAAACTTTTAAGAGTTGGTTTACCGGAGAGGGTTTAAATCTAGTCCCAGACTAAAATTAATGTTTGAGCGGACTTGATTTAAAAACATGATCGTCCCTTACATATATCAGTGCCACTGATTTCTGGATACACACCAGAATAGGTTTTTTTGTAAGGTTTGTAAAAACGACTTAAATGTCCTAATATAACTAAGGCCTAGTCCTGGATTAATCTAAACCTTGTCCGGGAAACCACCCCTACAAGTTCAAAAGTGTAAAAAAATAAAGGTATGTAAACCTCTTTAAAACTGCGTGTGTTGACAAATAAATAAATAGTAATGAATAAACAACCTGAAAACTTAACACTGCTAGCTCCACGAAGTGAAGGCTTGTGATTGGCTGATCTTTCTCCATGATGTCATTAAAGACCTAGATACAGCATGCTTTTAAATCTTAAAAAAAACTTACTGTGCAATTGTCAAATACAGCATCTTTCACTGAACGTGTAGACAAAGTAAAATATGAATTTATTAAGATCAAATGAATGACTGGAGTAAGAACTGATCGATTCACAATGTCTTGAAAACATTTTTCCCAAACATGTCTTTATTTATTTACTTTTACCAAATAATGAAAAGAGTCTACAACACTCCCATTAATTCAGCCATAAATAAAGAAAGGATTTCTTCAGAACTGTTCAGAGTCACCTGAAGAGTTACTTTTTCAAACTTTGTCAATGTTGATTTTGTTGATCTGTATAGAATTAACATTTCTACAAAAAAGAAAGAATAAAATCACCATGAGTCCAGAATCATATGAATAATATGACTGACAGGTGCAATCCCTTTAATCTGAAAAATCTGTGTAATATTATGCGTTTCATAATTCTTGCACAAGCGTCTGAATAGAAGGATTATTTTACAGAAACAATATTTGCTCTCCTAACACAAAAGCACAGATGTAATAAATCTAACATAAAGAACCTGCGCTTGTCCTCAGAATTTGAAGATACACCGAATCTAAAAACAGATACTTCAGGAGGTTTTTCTACCTGATATATTATTATTATTATCATACATCATTAAAGGAAATAAAGACAGCAGCCCAGAGCACAGAAACAGACTGAATGAATCAATGAGTGTTTGATAGCTAATTTTAGTCGTAATATTGTCTCTTTACACCCAGTGTTTAGTCAACATCTTGCCTCAGTACATCAGTTTTATTGCATTTTCAGATTTGTGTAGATTAGAAAAACATCATCAGGTACTGCATTTCAAAGCTTCAACCTGCAGGTTACACACTATTGTCCTTGAAGATTAACATCTGAATCCACCGTTTGTCTCATTACATATAAATCCTATTCTTATTGACATTGCAAATAAAAAGTGAATATGACTTAAAATACAAAAAGAAATAAAAGAAACACCCTAAATATATATATCGCTTTAATGAGAAAACTACGACTGAATTCCTCCTTGTGAATTCCTCAAGTCCATTGTGACTACGTGACTGACATTTTAAAGTCGATTTAAGTCATTTACAGGAGTGCTATCGGTGACCGTATGAAAACATCCATACAGAACAAAGCGAGAGAACCTTCTTCCCAACGTCTACGCATGAACCCACCGCTCCAGAATGACTCACGAGTCTTTTGTGACATCAGTACTTTCCAGCATACTGATAGGATCAACTGATCATGGGCATTGTGATGTCACAGAGGGCAGGAACTGTGAGAGGTTTCAATGCAGCTTATATTCAACAGACACACACACACACACACACTCATATATACACACACACACACACACACACACACACACACACACACACTTACTTACTTAAACACATAATCATACACACGTAAAATCAAAAAGAAAAACACACACACATGTGCGCTCGTGAGTTCACTGTAGTGTGATGTAACTGAAGTGTCATCATATCAGATCCTCCAGCACACAAACATCATCATCATCAGTAACAGTGAGAGAGATGAAGGTCCTGATCAGCTGTCCTTTACCTGCTGGTGTCCATCGGATCATCCTTATAGTTCTCACAGTGATCCATCACTTTACTGCACAAGAGAAACATTTATCAGCCTTGTAACATCATTCAGTCATGTCTGTGTGTGTGTGTGTGTGTGTGTGTGTGTGTGTGTGTGTTACCTCGCCATGTCTTTAGTCTCTTGGTGAGAAGACTCCAGCTCTACAACTTTCTGCAGCAAAGAGATTCCCCCCTCCTTTATCAACAGAGGGCAGTATTTACTCGCTACAGGATGAGAGAGAAAGATTTTATATATAAAAAAACACACCAATAAAGAAGTGAAAGTGTGAAAACTCATGAGATATAAACATATTTAACACAAAATCAAACAAATTAACTCTTCACTATAATGGTAAACATTAAGGTATGGATTCATTATGACTGTCATTCTTGTGTCCAGATGAGAGGATTGTAATATTGTGTAATACAGTAATGAAAACTGAGGAGAAAAGTTGGTCAACTGACATGAAAACAAAGCTCCACTGCACAATATCTTTACCATTATATGAACAGTACGTGTATAAACATTTTCTCTTTTTATTTTGAGGTGAAATCTGATTTCTTGTTGATGATGTGAGAAGATTATTTTTAATGATGGACTCACGGTAAACTGACACCAGGTTATAAAGCGCCCATGTGGCCCAGTGTTGACTGACCAGAGCTCCACTCTGAGGGAGGAGACGCAGGATGGGTTCAAATGATCTGAGAGACAGACAGACAGACAGACAGACAGACAGTCAGGATTCAAATGAACAATTATAGTTAGGAGACTAAATATATATAAACATATCAGATGTCAGACCATCTCTTAAAGTCATTTTAGAGAATTGTTACTACTAATAAAGCAAAGATCCGCACACCAAAGAGCTCCCAGTTTACATGATTTTATGTTGTATGTGTTTAATTGGGAGCTCTTCGGTGTGCGGATCTTTGCTTTATTATTTGTACTATGTAATCAACCCTGCATGTAATTTAATTTGGATATGCGTAAGGATTCCGTTTCTTTTATAAATATTAGAAATGTATAGGGGTGTCACGATTCTCCAAATCCTCGATTCGATTACATTTTCGATTCCAAGGTCACGGTTCGATCCGATTCTCGATTTTTACATATTTTTTTGAAGACAAAAATGATATGCCATTATTTATTATTATTATTATAGTTTAACATTAACATGCACATTGCACAACTCGCATGAGTTTGTGGGCTTCACTTAACGCGAGAGCTTGTAGAGAGAGGATTCCTTCTTGCACGCACATGGACTTAATGCACATGGACTTAATGCGCGTGTCTTGGACTCATAACATCTGAAATAAATCCAGCATCATAAGCAGCTGCGCTTTTCTCTGTCTCACGTGCACCTGCACGCACTCTCGCATCTGTCCGAAGTCTAAACATAAACTAAAGTAGTAATCCTTATGTATTTGTTCAGTTTTATGCGTTTCATGCGAGCTGAGGCAAACTATCCCTTTTGTTTAAAATATAATCCGCTGCATCTTTGTGCCTCTCTCACTCTCGCGCACGTGCAGAGAGCTGCGCTCTGTCCAAAGGCAGATCACTAGGTAGTAATCCTGTTTATTATATGCATTTCAAGGAGTTGTAGCATCCCTCGTGTTTAAAATATGATCGCGTTCCGCTGGACAGATGTTTTTAAAGGCATCTCTGAGAGTTTTTTTCCCTCTCTTGGCAAGCCGACCGAACGTGACATGGGGGCGTGGCAGCATCGACGATCCCATTTTTTAATTCGAAGTTCGAAGCTGTGACTTAATTTCGATCGATTTCGATTTAAAATCGAAATCGTGACACCCTTAGAAATGTATTGCTGAAACACATCGCAAAGACTGTGAACTATGTACTACTGAAACGGTGAGTTAAAGTCGGAATTAAAAGTCTCTATTACATATGTAACCCTCATTCCCTTAAGGAAGACGTCATGTCGATGACCAACGTATTGGGAACTCACTAAATATTCATTGGCTTTCTAAATACACTAAGCAGATTGGTCTCTCTAATGGTGCTTTCCATTGCATAGTACCCATGGTTTGGTTTAGGTTGGGTCAGCTCACCTCACTTTGGCTTGGTTAGCTTTTCCATTGAGTTTAGTAACAGTTTGCAGTGGGAGGGATTAAAGGCGTGTCATTATGTTTGCGCTGCCTGCTGCTGTATCATACAAGTGAGAGCGTTGTTGGAATGATAAACATCCCCATACATTCATTTATGTCTCAGTCCGCCCCAAAATCTAAATTGACCACCACAAATATGTTTGCACATCGTGTTTGTCACTACCTTTGTATCACATGACAGTTTCTGTACAAACACCGGTAGTGTCGTCAGTCGATACGCTCCACTGAACCTCATTTAAGTTGCATATACACATATAATGTGTGCACATGCGTTGCGAATGTGCCGCTGCTGGAAAAAAAACTGTTAGGGTGTTCGGGTTCTCAACCTGTGGAGGTTTTTCATCGCTAAAAGGGAGTGCTGACACGACCCACACTAAACCAAACCATGGGATGCTATGCAATGGAAAAACGCTTTAAGCGAGTTCCCAATATGCCGATCATCGACTTGACATCTCCAATCCCTTTTTTCAGGGAATGAGGCTTACATACATAACAGAGACGTTCCCTTTTGAATCGGTCACTTCAACGTCACATCAATGACCGATGTATGGGGAATGCTTCCAAAGCGCCACCAATGCTGCCCCTACTAGTGTCTACTTATGCAGAGGAGACCGGTTACGGCTAGTTCACGTATAAACCACATAGAGTGAGCTTATATAAGACTGAGAAACATACCCACTTCAGTGGTAACTGGGAATGCTGCGAAGCCACATCCTTTAGAGCAGTGGTTTTCAATCTTGTCCTAGGGGACCCACAGCTCTGCACATTTTGTATGTCTCCCTTAACTGACACACCCAGTTCTGTTCATGGATCTCTCCCTTAATGAGCTGATGATCTGAATCAGGTGTGTTAGATAAGGGAGACATGCAAAATGTGCAGGGCAGTGGGTCCCCTAGGACAAGATTGAAAACCACTGCTTTAGAGGTTTCATAGGTGGCGATTACAATATGGAATTACTGCAAAAGGGCTTTACTGCATATCGGGGTCTCTGGGGTGGCTTTCTAGTGAGACTACACTGGTACAGAGTAAACTTATGGGCTTAGTTTTTACTCCACGGACATTACACATATAGGATCCCCCTGTAGGGGTCACTCATATGGACGCCAGGCCTTAACCTATAGCTAATGAAAGGCTGGCACTGGACGCAGCACCACGTCTGGTTGCCAAGGGCATTAGAGGAAGTACCAAATTCTACAATGAAGGACTTTGGCACTAATGTAGCACCATAATAGTCCTATAGAATCTATTAAACATGTTCGGTGTCGCCCAGCCTGCAGCTCCTCAGTGAGGCACCAATGTCCAAGAGGACGCTAACCTTCTCATAAAACTGCGCCCTGAGCGGACATGGCACGCCTTGCTTCTGATAGGCTAGATTAATAGTGTCCACTATGCAGGGTGACATCGTCTGTTTGGAGACCGCTTTTTCCTTTCTGCTGTCGTCCCTAACAGACAAAAAGCTGGTCTGAAGTCCTGAAGCTTTGCGTTCGGTCCACGTACAGGTGCAGCGCGCGTTCGCGAAACAACAAAGCCAAAGCTGAGTCTTCCTCCTACGGGAGCAGCGCTTGCAGGCTCACCACATGACCCTTTAAGGGGGTGGTGGAAACCTTGGGCATGCAGCTGGGCAAGGATCTCAGTGTTACACTGAAGTCAGCAGACCTGAACTCTAGGCAAGAGTCGTCAACCGATAGTGTATGCAGGTCCCCTGGCTACTTTATCGAAGCCAATCAAACCAGGTGCATAGTTTTTTATGGATTAAAACTTAAGCTTGACTGACTGCAATGCCGAAAGGGGACTCCTAAAGTGGTCATGAACAAGTCCCAAGAGAGCATGGAGGGTGGGTAGAGGTGGATTAAAGCCCCTTGGCCCCCTAAGAAACCTGATGATCAGGTTGTGCTGACCAACTGACCTACCTTCTAAAGGGTCATGGTGAACGGAGATCGCAGTGAAAAAAATGTTAAATGGTGGAGGGGGACAGCCTCTGCTCCAACAGATGCTGCAAGATATAGCGTGCCACAGATCTGCCATTTCCGGGGATCCTCCCAGCAAGAACGACACCGCTTGACGAACAGGTTACACTTCAAGGCATGAGTTTGTCTCGTAGATGGTGCTCATGCCAAAGTGCACAACCTACTGGGGTAAGACACTTAGAACCTCTGCGTCCAATCCAAGGATCAACTGGAGTTTACGCGGGTGCCATATGGTGCCCCATCTGTGAGAAAAGTTTTTACCGCCCCTTATTCTAAACTGTCCAACCACGGCACTGCCATTTAGGGCAGAGATCATTTGCATTTTAAAGGACACACCTAAAACGGTAAAATTTTGCTCACACCTTCAAAGTGTCAATTTTAACATCTTATAATAAATTATCTGTGGGGTATTTTGAGCTAAAACTATACATATGTACTCTAAGGACACCAAAGATTTATTTGAAATCTTAAAAAAGTCTTGTGAAATGTCCCCTTTAAGTTCACTTGATTTAAAACTGTGGTGCTTAAATACATTAACACGCGCACAGCAACATGACATGGGTGCACAATCTTAGTAGAGATGATAGTCTAAAATCTTTACCAGTTGACAAATTTCTACCTGTTTATCTTACCTACCGGTTTATCGCCTATCCCTTATTTGAAAAGGACTTTAGCTTTGCCGAGAGTGGGCGTGGTTTGAGCACTGACAGTGGACACGCCCCCAGCGTTTCAGAGCAAGGAATGCTGCATGTTTAAGATTTAATAACGTGTATTTACTTTTTCATCATTCAAATTGGTCTTTCTGTGGTGTACAGTAACAAATGTCAGACTTTCATGTCATCTCTGTTAATGAAGGTGGTTTGTACCTGTAGTTGATGTTTCGCCGCGAGCTGACGTCCCAGCTCTGAATGGCCGCCCACATTTTGTCCATGACATGTTGCCTGCTGGGTTCCTCCATGGTCCAGACCTCCGGCCCGTCAAACATGATGTGCGACAGAACTCCACAGGCGTTATACGACACCTCGATGCCGTCTGCTTTACTGTCCAGCAGTTCACTGCGAGCACAAGATTCACGTTGGAGTCAGTAAAAAAAAAACCACAGGAGTAACGTGACGTGTGCTCAAGCGATTCACACCTGAAGACTGTGATGAACTGTTTGGTGAGGAGCTGCGGCCTTAGCGCTTTCACTTCAGCTACGTTACCCAGCAGACCCAGCATGTTACGATGAAGCTCCTGTTTATCAGGAAACTCCTGCAGAAATAAAACCCTTCAGATTTAAAATATCACTCAGTCAAACAATAAAAATCAGTGAGAAATGTGCTGCTTCACATGACCTTACTAGTTTTCAAAGCATTTTAATTCAGTATTGGAAGGTCAAGTTGAGTGCACACAATACTTTACTAGTAATAATTCATTACATTTTATATAGCGCTTTTCTCAGTACTCAAAGCGCTTTACATATGAACGAGGGAATCTCCTCAACCACCACCAATGTGCAGCATCCACCTGGATGATGCGACGGCAGCCATATTGCGCCAGAACGCCCACCAGACACAAGCTTGATGGGAGAAATGATCCTCTTTATGGAGACAGCATATAAACTAACCACAGCAGAAACAGAAGCATTGTGACAGACAGCACAACGCTGTGTACGGCTGTAAATGATGGACAAACCTTCAGACAATCCAGGAAGAGATTCATTCCATTTTTTTCCAGAAACATCTGACAGTTATCTGGTGTCTCATCCGTGATATTCCACAGAGCGCTCCAGGAAAACTCCATCACCTGATCACACTGTCACACACACACACACACACAGAGATCAATCCCCTCACATTACAGTCACATCACACAAACTATAATCAATAAACTATAATCAAACTTTTATGAATATCACTAACCATTCTGTTCTGAAGCCTCTTCTGGATCAGACTTAACATCGTCTGTCACACACACACAAACAAACACACAAATCAAAACATTATACATAAACAATAAATAGGGGAGAGCGGGGCACAACCTAACACTGGGATGGATTTGGATTTGTCTCTATCATTTAAAAAGATTTAAGTTAGATAAATCATTTTGTACCCAATCAACACACACATCTCTGCTACAAATGAACACTTAAAGTTTGTTTGTGTGATCTACCGTTATCATACAATTACACCGAAAGTGACAGGAGTGCAAACGTTACTCCATAGGTGGGGTTCATTGTAACAGAGGGTTTGTTGTTACACCTGATAGAAAATTTAGTTAAAACACAAATAATTCAATCAAATTCTGTCTATAAACTAAAGGTGGATATTGTTTCTATATCTGCCTATAATAGATAGATATCCACACATTCATCCATCCATCATCCTTCATCTAAACATCCGTCTATTATGCAGCAATGCATAGAAATTAAGACAAAAAAAATTGTAATTGTGAGTAATTTCCCCTGATATTGTACTAACAGTTATCATTTTGATGAATAGTATTTACATTGTTTTTATTTTATTATCATTATATACCTGAGACTGTGTGACAACTAACCCCACTGTGTAAAAAGTTTTCAATCCCAGCTATCAGTTACTAGGAGTTGCTGGCATGTTTTTAAAATGGTGTTATGTTTTAGTGATTAAAATAATATAAGGTTGGATTTTGTGACCTACACACCCAACTCAAAAATAAAACAACATAAGATGAAGAAATTTACAAAAGACCAAAAGCACAGACGGCCTTGTAGAAATATGTAAAGTAGCCGTGTTACAGCAGGGTTAGTTTGCTCCCCGCTCACCCCTACAATCTGTCCTGGTTATTTCACATGATATACCAATAAATGGGACTATCAGAATCACCTTAACAAATCCCATCTTGCCGACTTCTTCTTTGTGGTCATTGTCTACCTGACAGACCAGTGCGTTACACAAATGTACGGCAATGCGCTGAATGGATTCGTCCTGATCTGCAGGATCCAGAATCTTCAACAGCAGCTCATTAACCCTTTTATACTGAAACTCCAGTTCTTCTGGAATACTGAAGTTACACAGCGTCAGACAACAGTTCCTCTGAACCTGCACACAAAAACAAAATACTTCAATACTTCCACAGGACTCAACCAAACACATCTGTCATGTAAACACCAACAACAAAAATATTTTTATGGAGCTTGCTGCAATGCATTCTGGGATTAACATATCCATCAAGAATATAAATAAAACTGTCTGCATCTCTTCACACACCTTATAGCAGATCACTACACGTGTGTGTGTGTGTGTGTGTGTGTGTGTGTGTGTGTGTGTGTGTGTGTGTGTGTGTGTGTGTGTGTGTGCGTTAGACTCACCGTAACCTCCTGATACTTTTCCATACCATTGAGCACCACCTGTATGACCTCTCTGCGCAGACGGACGCTCTGTTCACTGCGATAATCAGTGTTGGTGAGGTAAAAGAGCGCAGCGCTGCCTGTCACCTGAATGCTCTTGTCATTTTTATGAGTCTTCAGGGCTGTAATGACCAGCTGCACAAACACATGAACCAGTGTAAAACAGTGTCTCCTTCACTAACTGTACATTTCTATCAAACTAAAAATCTCTGTGTGAACTAGTCTCTGGTCACATGACTTCATATCAACTTCTTTACTAGGGGTGCACTGATAAATGCCGATATACACTAATGATACCTGGCTGATAACTTTTCTGAATCACACAACTGATATTATTCACAGCTATTTCATGTACTACGGTTATTAATCAGTAGGAAGTCCTTATTGATCTGAAGTCACTGTTAGTTTGACTGGTTTATAACATGCATTTGAAAAAGCAACATTCATCAAACATAATCATTATACATCTTTATTATCATGACAATATCTGAAAAGGTTTGAAGAACAGCAATATAAATAATCCTTAAACCATTTCCTAGAGCTGCGCGTCATAGCTGCGTGTGTATGGTTCTTCATCTGCAGCACATATTGAGTTTCTGCACAAGAGCGCCCATTGGCTTTAGGATGTAGCAGCATTTCACCCTAATTTATTAAGAAGCATTGCAAGCATTATCGGCCGATATATCGGTGCACCCCTATTCTATACCACACAATAAAAATGAAGAAAGACATAAAGAACAGAAAACCTTCAGTGCTCGGAGCAGCTGACTGCAGTGCTGGATTCTGGCGATGTCAAACAGCTGATTGATGGCTCGATGGGCGAGTTCTGGTCTCTGTTCTGTGTAAACCTCAATAGCATTCAAAATCTGATCCTCATTCTTAGAGCCGGTGACCTGCTCACACACACACACAAAATAAACGCCAGCATGTGTGTGTCACTAACAGGTTTGTCAAGTGTGTGTTGAATGTAAACATGTGTAGGTTGTGAGTTAGATGTGCATCAGGTGTGCATGTATCCAGCATGCATTGTGTCAGCTGTGTGTGTCTGTGATGTCAGAGTGTGTGTATGTGTTTCAGGTGTAAGCATGTGTCGTGTGTCAGTGTGTGTCAGAGTGTGCACATGTGTTGTGTAGAACCTTGTAAGCAGGTATATGTGTGACATTGCAGAGTGTGGTGTTGTACAGTCCCAGAAACTGTAGCGGTCTCTTCAGGTCCTGAAGCGGGTAGATGCTGCTCTTGCACGGCTCAATGCTGCAACACACAAGCAGACAAGCAGATAAACACACACAAAACACACACAGTGACAAGTGCATGGCGCGGTTGTCTGGGCATGTTTGTCTTTACCTCGGACGGCCCATCGCATCCTCAAGCTGAGGCACTGTGCAGTTGTCCAACATGATGTGACCAGAGATGTCCAGCGACACCAGATTGACTAAATTCTGCACAAAACTGCTCAAGATCTTCCCCGTCATCTTAAACTTTGATGATCTCTGGTTCTCTCGGGAAATATCCAGGTGTCTGCAGACAGAAATCAACAAAACAGTTCAAAACAGAAACTTCTGGAGGTCATCGGTTCTTCAACAGACTCAAGACAGGTCTAAGATTGTCATGCATAAATGTCTTTAATATATCATACAGTGAGTGCATTTTTATATGATTCTGTGAATTACACAGAACAAAACAAGATCTCAAATCACTGAATGAGCTTTAATTTAAAGATCTACTGTACATTATTAAAGCAGTGATATCTCATTTACTTTCCTGATAAATATTCTGCTCATGTTGGTGGTACGATGGTTTTCTCAGTTATAATCTGATTACATGCAAGACTATTCCTGAGCGCACTCTTAAGCTGTGTACATTTGAGCCCAGATCTTTCAGGAACAGTAAGATGGAGACGTCGTGACAATCTCACCTTAGCATGCTTAACTGGATCAGCGTGTGGATCAGTTCCTCGCTCAGGTCCACGTTATACAGCACCAGAGACGTCAGACGCTCCTTCCACTGCGTGAGGAACGCCGGCCGAGGCAGACGGACACCCGAAAGGTCCAGAGAGGTGAGCGCCGGCAGCGGCCTTAGCAGCGTCTCCACATCCACCTCGGCAGACAGACCGGCCAAATTCAGCAGCCTCAGACGGTTGAAGCCCTGAAAGCTAAAGTCTGAGTCCACCGTGTGTCGTTCCTCTGCATTTTCCTCCTCCGGGTATGCCAGCGGAGCTCCACCCTTCCTGAAGAAGATGTTGGAGCAACCGAACAGATTGAGGGACACCAGCGAGTGCCTGAAACTTTGAAGGGTTCTCAGACTACGTGCCGTCAGCCAGTGGCAGTAGGTCAGATGAAGCTCCATCAAATCCTACGACGACAGCAGTGAAAATATATTAACATCAGCCTGAAGATATTAACATGACATCAGTAACCATCTCTCAAAGAAGCTTCAGGACTTTAATTAAACTCCATAAAGATCGTTGTCTCTATATTATCTACAACCGGTGCACAATCTTAAACCTGTGAGGAGCAAAGCTTCTGTTATTCTCAGCAGGACTGACTCGTTTTGAGCACAAGATGTGTCTGAAACACATGTTATATACAACTGAAATAAGCAGAGATTCATAGATATATCGGCCTTTATACCACGATGCTTTATTCTGATTGGCTGAGAAATGTTTCACAGGTATGCATTATTTTTCTATAAACGCACACCTGACCTGTCAGATGTCTTAAAATAATCACCAGAGTAATGTCTGTGGTAACCGTGGTATAAGAAGATTAATTGACCTCAGTCCTGTGAATTATTTGAAAATAATGCACATCCAAATTGGTATTGCGGCACGATGTGAAGTTACACTGCGGGTAGGGCTGTGCAAAAAAAAAATAAAAAAAATGCCTGTGATTATCGTGCGTGTTTCATCAGTAAAGCCGGTTCGGAGATTAGTAGTTAATCGCCATCACCTGCTTTCAGACGGAGCGTCATTTACTACACAGAGCCGTAGTTCACCAAGAAGCTAGGCAAAATCGCATAGATTATCAAAGTTTTTGCCTTGCTTCTCTGTATAGTAAATGTTGCTCCATCTGAAAGCAGGTGATTGCGATTTACTACTATTTAAGAAACCGGCTTTACTGATGAAACAAGCACAAGAATCGTAGGTGATTTTTTGCAAAGCCATAACTGCGGGTGTGCAATATTTTTGAATAATTCAACGGCCTGTTATCAATTCTTCCTTTCATAATTGATATCGGCAGACAAAAAGCATTTCCCCCACTTTTGGACTTAAAAACATCCAATAATCAGGGCAGGTTATTTAGAACTCAAACTGTTTGATTATTTTGAATTGGGTCACAATAAAAAAACATAATTTCAGTTTGTGCACTCTGCACTTCTGTAATTTCATAACATAATCATTTGAAACATAGAGTAAAAAGCAATACTATCCGTATCAGAAATTCAGGTGTGCATACCTAGACATACGCATAAGTGAAGACCTAAAGTTTATACAGTGTTTTCAGGTTACAGCAAAATGTCTATTGTGTGAATATAAAGATATACAGACAGCAGGTCTGGACTTCAATGTGAAAGCAAACAGAATTCTGCTCTGGCCCTTTACTGAAGGTCTTTGTTCGACTGAAGACGTCTGAGCTTGAACTCAAGTCTTACAGGTTCATTTTTAACCCTTCACAGACAAACTTCTTCTATTGCTGGTTTGCAGTTGTTGCAAATTTGTTTCTAACGATGTTCATTGACTACTACTTACTGTAAAGAATAAAAACTATTTGTCCTGATTGCTCTGTATGCAGTCAGTATGCAGAAAGCGAAACCACGTCTTTACCCGAGCGTAACCGAATGCAGTTAAACCTGTTTAATGACTAAACGTTTGAGGAACGATTGACAGGCAGAGTTAAATCTGGTGATTCTCACCTGTTTACCGATGGCTTCAAGGTCTCTGTCCTGTACTAGCTTGGTTTCAAGTTCTCTGTGCCCAACAAACTCTTCTCTGAGCTGGAGTCGGGTGAGTCTGGTGCTGCGCGGGTCACTGAAGAGCTGGAAGAAGCCGTCCTGCTCCTCATAATCACTGTCTGTCTGGAGCAGATCCATGTACCTGTTCATCCAAAACATCACATCACACCAGGCAAAATGGGTCATTTGAACAGACAAACTGAGTTAGTACAACACAACCCTACTGAAAAATCCCGCATAATCTGGTGGCTGATTTAAGCTGGTCCTCCAAGCCTGTCAAACTGGTGGGTCAGCTGGTCTTCCAACCAAAGTCCAGCTGACCATCTTTAAAAGTGATCAAAACACAGCTAGACCAGCTTGCTACACCAGCTAATACCAAGCTGGGAGACCAGTTCAACAGCTTATCCTGGTTTTTTTTAGTACTAGGGAGTTTAACAAGTGATTCTGACTCTATTCTCTCTGTACGTACATCTTCACCAGTTTATCACAGATCTCGCTGGGCAGAAACACATCAGGACGCAGGTATAGCCGGTCTCCCATATAACACATGGTTCTCTCCAGGTTCTTCAGACAGAAGATGGTACACAGAGACATCAGGCTTTCCGGGTCGTCTCCTACTTTAGTCGCCATGATGGCGTGCGTCCCTGTCAGACTTAGGATTGATCAATGGGACGTCAGAGTTGAAGGCAAGCTGTCTGATTTCAGGAGACAGACATTGAGAGACTAAGAAAATCTCCTGCACCTGCTGAACAACAACAACAACAAACAGCTTAATTCATGAAAAAAAGACCCAGGGAGCATTAAACACATCACAGCACTCACGATCAGCCTGCTAAGATCACATCAATCATCGCTTCTCATGTTTGAATAAATAGCAGATTTGATCATCAGATCTTCACTTCAGTGATCTTTTATCCTGGCTATAATATCTGTCTTGTCTGATTGTGTGAGCAGTTCTGGGATCGGTTTCATTTAGATACGAACTGCAGCAGATCAATAGTTGCTCTCGTCATCATACGTCACTGTTTATAACTACTCTCCTTATGATCACATAAATATTCGTAAACTGTTCATATTATTTAAGTTTAATCATAAGGCATGTTTTAATATTTTCTTCTTGATAACAATCATAGGTGCGTTTTTAAGATTCTGTTGTGTTTTATGATGGTGTAGATGTTTATGTGCAATGATAGCTGGCTAATCGTTAGCGTGCTGTACAATCACAAAGTTTAATGGCATTAAACATTATTATTGATTGACAGCGGCATCAAAGCGCGTCTCTGTCTCTCACCTGACGCCCCGCGTAACCCAATGACGCCCGCACACCGACTGACGCTCCGTTTGAATCACAAGAAGCGCAGAAATATTAACATGATCTGTTGATGATCGCCGCTGTGTGATGTCAACAAAACCAGTGCCACATCCGGGTCACTGAGTACACGTCATGGGCACTTCCGGTTTGAATAAATAATGATTCCAAAGAAAATTGCATCATAGATAGCCACGTTCTTCTTGTTATTCGTCTTGTTTGTTGTCTTTATTTAAATATAAAAAGGTATACTTCTTTTTCATGCCATTCATCCAATCTCCCACCCACGTTTGATAAATACGAGCAGACTCTGTAGCAGCCAGGCCAAAAAAAAAGGTGTATCTCCGACATGTGCTTCTTCTTTTCATTAATACATTTAATACATCAAAGGCAGTTAACGCAAACGATCGTGTAAATAAAATATGCGTTTCATTGCGTGTGTTTCTCGTAAGCGGAACTAATGCTTATGAGCGCAGCTGTTTCCGATCGGGCTGTTTTTTCTGCAGCACGTGACTGTAGCAGTCAAACATGTCGAGTTCATACAGAAACAGGTAAGAAACACACATCTTTAGTGCAGCTGTCACTTATTTGACGTTATTTACATCACACTTACAGGCCAAGAGTGATGGCAGCTCAAGTGTGTGTGTGTGTTTGTTGTGTAACTCGTGTCATTTAAGTGATGTCATACAGTGTATCAGCACGCACAGCTGTGTTTTGAGTTCATATCTGACCGGTACAGTGACTCTGTCAGATATTAATACGTTTGTACTGTAAAATATACAATAGTACTGAATGAGTACCATATCATATACCCTGATATTGACCTCATATAGCTTAGTTTTACCTCATGCGTATTAATCCACATTGAATGAGTTTCTTTACATTGACTGACAGGTCTTCATCACAGCAGTGGGTTCTGATCATGTGATCAGTTTGTTTATGTTACATTACAGAAATCAAAAGAAATTTATACTAACGTTGCATGTGTATATTATGTCTTTAAATGAAAGTGTGGCTGGAGACATGAACTAATGTAACCTTTGTAATGAATTAAATTAATAAGAAAATGAAATTTATAAAAAAACTGTCATGAAAATAATATCATATTGAAAAAATCTTAATGGTTAAAAAATAAATTTGATTTAGGCGGCAAATGCATTCCTTGATTGTCTTTCAGGATTCAGGAGTTCAGGGCGGTGCTGAGCGAGCAGAACATTCACTTACAGTCTTTACGTCAACTTTGTTTCAGTGGTACGTTAATCATGTTTGTGTGACTTTATCTAACTTATACTTGTCCACCAGTGTTTTCTCTCTCTCTTAGGCTGGTTAATGTTAGTTGTGTAAGTCTCAGAACCAACAGACTCTGGTTAAGTTCTTGGTTTAAAAATATTTAAGTTTTCGGTGTGGGACTTCCAGAATTGTTTTTGCATATTAATAATCAATGTAAATCTGCCTAATTCAGCCAAACATGCATCTCTTTGTCTCTCTCAGGGATCCCGTGTGAAAGTGGCATTCGTGCTTTGTGTTGGAAGGTCAATGTTTTGTTTCTCTGAATTTGTTTGTGTGTGTTTTAGTGACTTTAGATGATCATCATGACTAAATAAATGAAGAATTATAATCCATCAGTATCAGTCTGTAGGTTTGATCTTTTCTCTTATTAACATTTTTCTCTGTTTCCTCAGATTCTGCTGAATTACCTGCCGCTGGATCAAACATTGTGGGACTCTTTCCTGACAAAACAGAGGTCACACACAAACCCTTTGTCATGTAACTCTCTGAAATAAACAAAAATAATCCCTGTTATCAACACTTTAATTATGCTAATGTGGTATAATCTGATATGTCAGGGATGTGTATGCCCAGTTTCTGAGAGAGATGATCATTCAGCCAGGGATTGCCAAGGCCAACTTGGGTGCATCCCGTGAGGATGTGACACTGGAAGATCATGTGAGCGCCAGGAATGAGTTTCATACGTTCATATAGAGGAAAATATTCTAAGGGATCTGTCCGTCAGTGACTCTTATTCTCTTGTGCATTCAGCCTCTGAATCCAAACCCGGACAGCCGATGGAACACCTACTTCAAAGACAATGAAGTTCTGCTGCAGATCGACAAAGACGTCAGGTGCTTCACCAATCAGATCGCAGCTGATCCCTGAAGATGTTTGATTGAGATGAACATTAATGTTTGTTTTCAGACGGTTGTATCCAGACATGGCGTTTTTCCAGCGACCCACTGACTTTCCCTGCCAGCTCATCCTGGACCCTCAGAACGAGTACGAGACGTTACGTCGGCGGGTAGAACAGACCACTCTGAAAGCTCAAACCGTCAACCGTAACCGCAGCGGTGTCACTAATGTGAGTGTGTTTGTGTCTGTGTGTGTGTGTTTTCTAATTCATGCACATGTGTGTTTTTGATCATTGTGTGCTCTATTTGCTCTGAGCAGTACTGGGATGAACAAACTCAGGTGAGTCAGGTGAGTAATTCACACAAGTGTGTGTGTGTGTGTGTGTGTGTGTGTGTGTGAGACTTCTCTATATCTGCTAGTAATGATTCTAGAAAGAGTTGTAAATGGTTAGTTAACCCAAAATCATGTTAGGAACACAAGAGATGGTCAGCAGAAAGTTCTTGTACTCCACATGATTTGCATTCTGAAGCTGTATAAATCATTTTTCTTTTCAGGTGAACTAATCTTTTAACTTTAGAAAGACTCGAGGATCTCTGATGCAAAAGCCTCTAAAAGCCACCTCTGCCACAAATGGGATCATGATATTATACCGAATGCTCTACCTTCATCAAATACTTTCGCTTCAAATCCGCTTAATCCCGACCCCAGGCCATTCAGAATTACTGTATTGTTGGCAGAATCCATAAAGTCTCATTTACAAGAAAACCATTCAGACACACCTGTCAGAGGGTTTTGCATCTGAGCTCTTTAATTCTTTAGAACAGTAAACATTTTTACATCTTAATGTTTTTTGCTCAGCATTGTTGCTTTCAAGAACATCTGTAACAGAAATTTTATCCTCCCCTTTAGGTGAGTTCTCCAGGGAAAGCATTAAACTTGTATCCGTCCAATGAGTACGAGGTTTTACCGAACGGCTGTGAAGCTCACTGGGAAGTGGTGGAACGGATTCTCTTCATCTACGCTAAACTGAACCCGGGTATCGCTTACGTCCAGGGCATGAATGAGATTGTGGGACCAATATACTTTACCTTTGCTTCGGACCCCAACAGCCAGTGGAAAGGTAAGATTAAGCGTCATGTTTTGATCTTCTCTCGGCTGAGAAGTTCAGGAGCTTCATGTTAGAATACATCATCAGCATTTGTTGCTTTTATTCTTCTAGAACACGCGGAGGCCGACACGTTCTTCTGCTTCACCAATCTAATGTCAGAGAACAGAGATAATTTCATCAAGAGCCTGGATGACTCGCAGTGTGGCATCACATTTAAAATGGAGAGCGTTTACTCCAAACTGAAGGAGAAAGACACGGAGCTCTACATGAAACTGGTGAAGAACAAAAACACTTAAACCTCATGCTGCAAATCTTTGTTTAAGTGCCGTCTCACACCTTCAGCTGTCTGTCTGTCTGTCTGTCTCTCTCAGCAAGAGCAGAACATCAAGCCTCAGTATTTCACCTTCCGCTGGTTGACGCTGTTGCTTTCTCAAGAGTTCCTGCTGCCAGATGTGATCAGGATTTGGGATTCGCTTTTTTCAGATCAGGATCGCTTTGAGTTTCTCATTCCCGTCTGCTGCGCTATGCTGATGTAAGTCTGTGCGGTCGTCTGTCATCCTAGTAATATCAGCATAAAGATTCATTTCAGTCGTTATGATTCTCTTTGTGTTTTGCAGTCTGATTCGGGATCAGCTGCTGTCTGGAGACTTCACAGCAAATATGAGATTACTGCAGGTAATGCAGACTAACACACACACACACACACACACACACGCTTGTTAACAGTATGTATTATGAATCATGATGAGTGTGTGTGTTGTGTTGCTGTAGGATTATCCCATCTCTGATGTTCACACCATACTCGCTAAAGCTAAAGAGCTGCAGGATGCCTTGTAGTGGGTGGACCCCTCAGACTCCGCCCCCAGTGGAGAGTAACTGTACACCATGGTAACCGTGAATCCTGATGACAGCAGGGCCGCTCATCTCGCCGTGGGTGGAATCATCATCTGCCTTCTCTGATTGAGTGTTTGAATTGTGCTGTTTCTCAGGTGTGAGTGCGTGTGTGCGGGTGGGTGCGTGTTTGTGTGTGTGTGTGGATGCGTGTGTGCGGGTTCTGTTGTTGTACTTTTGTCGCACTGAACAAATTTAAAGAGCAACACACATAATTATCCGCACACACGTTGACCAGAAACTCCAGAACTCTCTTGTAGAAACAGTAAAGTAACTCCCTGTACTATAGTATAAATGATTAATCACTTCTCAGTGTTTGATTTGACTTTATATACAGCTGTATTTATATCAGCGATTGTTTACTGCTTTTTACTGTCAGTCTTTGTTTCATTGAATGTGTTATATGTCGTGTCTTTTATAAATTTTGTTTTACACAAATCTTAACTTCAGTTTTATGGATTGGAGGCATTGATGAAATCTGATTCAGAAGTTCATACAGTCAGACAAGAGATTGAAAGTCCCATGAGCGCTCTTCGATCTGTTAATTCATCATCAGAACTTGTAAACTGGATTCATTCTAATGAATAACAAACTCTCTGTAATCCAGCGTGATGCTAAGACACCGCATGTTGTTTATAAGATCTGCTTTGTTTTGACAGGGAAAAGCCCCTTTGTCCTATCAACCTTTTCTTTAGAGTTGTCTAAAGAATTCAGAGTGACATCATAGAAGAGACGGTGACATAATAAATCACTGAGTGATGTCATTTCCTATAACATTGATGTGGTCATTTATTTGGTAAAGTTGATTCATTTCATTGGTGAATCTTATTTTAAATTTTTGTTCACATTACATATGATTCTCAAACGCCAAAATTATTTCTTACTATTGTACCACCACCATCACTGCAATGTAGCTTTTAATATCTGACTCCGTTGATTTTCTTTTTAATGGATGTATGATAAAGAACGAGACTGATGTAATGGATGATATTCTTCTTTATAATCTCTCTTCTCTGGAGCACTGCACGCGTCTTTCTCTTAAGTGTGTGTTTGTGCTGTACGCACACTAAGATAACTGAATTTGTTTCTTTTGCATGTAAAGATGTTTACACACACACACTTGCTGTTAAATATAAATGTTTTTACAGTGGGACAATAAACAATTTTACCTTATAAATAAATCGCTGAGAGTTTAGCAGTTGCTGCATTAACTGCCCTGTTGCTGACTGCAGCGTTTGTTTACTTTCTGCTCTCCCATTGGCTGTCGCTCATTATTGAGATACTGTATCCCACAATGCATTGCGCTCAATTTTTCGTCTCCACACAGTTCTCATTATTGTTGGAATAAAAGTATAATTTGTATTACTCTAACGAATCAGCTAGAATCTCTAATCTGGTTCAAAATAAAAATCAGTATGTAGAGAAATAAAACAAAACCTTACCACAACATCAATCCACTTCAACCAAAGTAAAGAAAATAACCCCGAAATGTAAGCGAGATGATGATGGAGACGATTAGGGAGCAATTGCAGCTTTAATGCTAATTCCCATTTATTTCCTTGTAATAATCATTTTAAAATTGTGTGTTTTTGAAACGAGACAAATTTAGTTTATGTAGGCACGATAAACAATTTATTAAAATAAATAACTGTAGAAAATATGAAGAAAAAAGGATTCCTTCTTTTGGTTTTTGAGTTTTCACGAGATTCAATAAACCACATCTCTCTGTTTCCATGGAAACCGTGGCCTGGGCGACACGGGGATCAGCGGTCACGATTCACATTAACGTAAATAAAATCTCGATGTTTTTACAAATAAACTCTTGTCTGTTGTAAAGCAGCAGTAAGCGCTTCAGTCCGCGTCTTCAATAATCTTTATCATCTGTCGAGCACACGCCCTCCGCTCCCGTGCGCGCCTCCGTGTCCAGTGCGCGTTCACGCGGCAGACCCACAAACCCAGATCAGAACATGAGAAGATGAATACTGAATGTGTGTCAAGGGCACAAACGTGAGGATCACAGCGCAATTCGAGATGATTTGTTAGTGATGTGATAGGCGTCTTTGAGCCGGACCAGCGCCGGTTCCGCTGCGGGTTCGAGTTCTGATCCGAGGTCTTCTGTCGCTACGGGTTCGGGTTCTGGTGCGAGGCGGATCGCGGCCTGACTGTGATCCCGCTGCTGGCTTTTCTCTCATCCGTGGATCTCTTGCGGATGCTCGACAACGGCGATCCGAGGTTAAGTCGAGTGATGTGTGCCGTGAAATATGATGAGAAACATTTATGATCCCGAATCTTCGACTCCATTTTGATCTGCTGATGGATCTGTCATTTCTTCAGATGATGGACCCGTGGATTGTTGTTATTGTTTCTTGGATCCCTGATGTTGGATTGCTTCACATCTGACCGGTACCGTGTCGTGATTTCTATTAGAATCAAATATTAACGCAAACTCGAGTTACACCTCATGAGGAGATTTTTGTTCTCTGCTGCAGGTTCTGGTTCGGATCTGTGAATGGGCGAATGAATGTGATGAAGATGAATCTGAGCTGATGAAGATGATGATGATGCTGGATACACAGGTAACACTCGCATCGCATCAGATCACCTCATGTAGTTGTGTTTACAGTCAGTCATGATATTTACAGGATCGACTGAGATCAAATCACACTCATGAACAAAACGAGTTTTTTAAGTCATACAGTATTTGTCCAGGTGTTATAGGTCAATGAGATCGTGAAGATTTTGATTTAATGTCATACAGAAGTCTTACAATAAAACCTGTTGTCTAACAAAACCATTACACTTTATACAACTTCTGTTCTGGCATCCTCTATATACACTGCAAAACATGACTTTCTTACTTAGTATTTTTGTCTTGTTTTCAGTAAAAATATCTAAACATTCTTAAATTAAGATGCTTTTTCTTGATGAGCAAAACGACCCAAGAAAATAAGTCCAGTTTTTAGACCAAAAATATCAAATTGAAGTGATTTTGTGCAAAAAAATCTGCTAATGGGGTAGCAAAAATATTTTTCTTAAACACTAAATTCAAGAAATATTCAAGAAAAATTAGCTTACACCATTGGCAGATTTTTTTAGCTTGTTTTAAGCACAGTCACTAAAAAACTAGACTTATTAACCTAGGTCATTTTTCTCATCATAAAAAAATTATAAATAATTTCTATTTGTACTTAAAACAAGACAAAAATACAGTGACTTGAGGTGTAGATTGGATTGTTTGTTCGGGTGGATCGGTGCTTTTGGATGATTTGGACGAGTTTTCATACTTATTATTAATGCAGATTATAAATACTTAATAAAATCATAAAAACAATGAATTATAACACGACATCTTTTGGCATTGAACTGTGCGGTTAAGCTATAACTCAAGAGTCTGGGGTTAAAAGCAACATGCAGGTGGATTAATCATCTCAAAACCATAAACAGATCTTTAAGAGAAAAATATAGAGAGAAACACCAACACAAATATGTGTGTTGTTATTTCTGTGTGTTTGTGATGTCATTCAGACTGTATAAGCAACATGCAGACAGTGAAAGTAAGAGCTTTACGCTATTCATATCAACTCCAGCATCACACTGCACAGTAAAATATATCAGAAAAAGAATAAATGCAGGAAAAGTGTGAGTTTGATGTGATTTGCTGCTGTGTCTCTATATTTGAGTGAAATCTGACACAGGAAGTGATGTAGTGCTCGGAGACTCGTGTGTCAAACACAGATGTTCAGTGTGTGTGTGTGTGTGTCTGTGTTAATACATGCACACTACCTAAGCCCAGTTTCTCTCTTATTTGCAGTGTTCATATCAATTATATAATGATGGTAAATATGAACAAAATAAAATAGAAGATGACAGAAGTATTTCAGAGATGTTCATCTAGAGATGTTTTGGGGGTCAGAGGTCAGGGGGTTTCTGTACTCCTGAGGGAATCTGATGTACTCTTAATACGTTACATGATCTGCTCTTGACAGACATTTCTGGTGTAGCATCTGTGTACTCTAGATTACAGTTACCAGCATTACCATGATTTGAGTTTGGGCTACGGTCGTGACGCTGCGAGTGATTCTTCAGTATAACACCAGCGGTTAGTCACAGAAGATGTCAAGGGTCAATAGGTGTGATGTTTTCTGTCTTAATTGTTTCTTTGAGTTAGAGATTCAGATGTGATTTAATTTCTTTGCTTTAAAACCTGATAATTTAACTCAACTTAAAAGCATTTAAGTTTTAAAACACATACATATGAGTACTGTGAACTTAAATATGTGTGCATAAGTGGACTAAATATACTTAAGTACACAGTACTCAAATGTATGCATTTTAAAACTTAAATGGTCTAAGGCATTCAGTTTCCTCAAATGGTTTGAGTAAAGTAAACTTTTAAGGTTTTTCAGTGTTCTTGTAGTAAAGTGTGTGTGTTTGCGTGTGTGTGTGTGTGTGTGTGTGTGTGTGTGTGTGTGTGTGTGTGTGTGTGTGTGTGTGTGTGTGTGTGTGTGTGTGTGTGTGTTTGTGTGTGTGTGTGTGTGTGGCTACTGGCAGTAATATTCTCTTTTGTATTAGTTTGCTCTTTAACACACACCAGATGTGAAGTGGAACCCGCACTCATTTTCTTTTTGTTTAAAGAGTCTGAACATTACATGTATTTACAAGTTCCTGTAGTTTATTTGGTAGAGCATTGGATAAGCAGCATAACCTTGAATGAACCGTAATATCTTTCAGAAATACCTGAGGTTTGTGTGATTGTGAGTGACTGTAACAGGCGCGTGGGTCCAGCAGGCGGCGCTCTCAGTCCTTTATTCATTGTGCTGCTCTGTTTACACGTTAGCTTTGGTTTACTGTTATTTCACACGTTTATAAACTGCAGGCATATCTGTTAATTACATTAAGTCCTACCTCAGACAGGAAAATACATCTCCGTAATCTTTATCGAATAATGTTTAATAAGAAATGCAGTCTATTCTTCCACCGCTGAGGACAGTAACAGATATCACGTGACAGGTGTGTTTACTGTTCGGTCGTCTGCATCGCATCGCATCACTTTACACCGAATGATGACACAGCGATCTACCGACAGCTGAGCCCCGCCCGCTCCACATTCATTAACATTCCGCTCACTTCTGTTTCTGTGGTTCTGATCTGAGAATGACGTCATAGTCCCGAACGGAGAGGAGGCGGAGCCGAACACAAACACATACATACATGCAGTGATGGTGATCGGTCTGTAGTTCGGGTGGATTTTCTGCTACTGATGGTGTTTGTGTCGCACTGTGAGTTCGGATCCGGTTCGGTCATGTTTGACGCCAGTGTTTGGCGTATCCGGAGCATCCGAGATTCAGTTAGGCTTGAAATAAGCGACGAACCGAGTCCTGCGGTGGTGCTGAACCGATTCACACATCTGGATCCGGACACACCTAACCTGGAGGTATTCGCTTATTACAATAACAGAGATGATGATGATGATGATGATGATGTTACTGTACAGGCTCTCACTAGGTGCTTTAATAAATAACTGTTGTTGTTTTATCTGCTCAACTCCACTCATATTTGTTACACAGACTATAACACATTAATATCTCAATAATATTTAAGTGTAACCATGATTAGAAAATAAATAAGTTCATTTCTTTATAAGATGTAAAGGTGTATTATAAACTCTAAATGTCATTTCATAAACATGACACTTAATGAAAGTTAATATTTAATTTAATTAAATGACTGATGCTTGCTGATGTTTCCATTTGATGTAAAATTTATATTGATGTGTTTTTTATATCCATCTTGTGTGTTTGGTGAATGTGGTGAAAGTTTTTATGATTTTAAAAAGTGCTGTTACTTTAATAAGATCTGTTTAAACATTAATAACAAATCAGATTTCACAACTTGATTGTGTTCATGTGTCTGTGTAGAACATGATGAGAAGGTCATTCATTAATGCTTTAAATATATACAGTATATTATAATTATTTCATTTATACATGAAACACAAATATTCGGTCATTCAAATGGACAGTTGAAGTTCAAATCCATAACAACTTTATATCAGTATGTGTAATCCTGGGATAGTGATGGAGTATTATGGATCATAGTGATGGAGTATTATCCCCCATAGTGACAGGGTACTATGGTCTGTAGCGGTGGGGTACTCATGCGTGTGAACGCAAACGACCAGCAGACTCAAAGACAGCTTGCTGGCTGAGCGTGTACTTTATATTTTTCATAGTTGTGACGTGCACACCACCGCGGGTCGCACTGTGCCATCAACAGCCCTAGGATCCACAATTTTGACTTTCTTTTAGACATGTTTAACATTAATTATACAAAGCTTACCTCAGCAGCGTTACCTCAGTTTCTTCTGTGGTAAGCTGCGTTAATTTGGTTCTGTGACTGTAAAAAGTTGCTCAATGAACGGCTCGGAACCAAAACTTATGAATTCTGTGTGGTTCCCGTTCCTTTTAAAAAACAGAACCGGTTCTAAATAAGAACCGGTTCTCGGTTCCCAACCCTAATTACGGCCCGTAGTGGGCGTCCTGAAGCGTTCTTTATTTACATTCATTTAAAGTTACTGTAAGTTGAAATGTACTTAAAAGGGTTAAGAATTAAAGGGATACTTCACCGATTTAGCATTCAGCTTTGTATCTGTAGAAACCCGGCAGTATTACTGAATGACCATGTTTCCCTCCATCATTTCCCCCTGAGAGGAGAGATATCTGCATTTTGGTTCTGCAAAAAAGTCCTCCGATGATGTAATATGATGATTTTTGCATCATCGGAGGACTTTTTTGCAGAACCAAAATGCAGATATCTCTCCTCTCAGGGGGAAATGATGGAGGGAAACATGGTCATTCAGTAATACTGCCGGGTTTTTACAGATACAAAGCTGAATGCTAAATCGGTGAAGTATCCCTTTAAGAGAATTAATTAAAGAATGAATTATTCTGTTTTTGACCTTTATTTTATTCTGAAAATCCTATTGTAACAGAATAGTCTTCTCCATTTATCTTTGTCAGGAGTTATGAATTTGTATTTAATTTGAGTAGTAGTATTGAGTATCAGTTACAGTCATTAAGAAAAATACTCCTGCATGGTTGTCATGAAATTCAAAGTGTGCATATTTGGAGAAATATTGATTCAATTTGATATGTTTACTCTAAATTTCTGCAGGGAGGGGTAATATTTTATCCATTTTTATTCCAAACACGATGATATGAGCAGCGCTGAAGGCTGCATCCATATCCTGATCTGATGCAGAAATTTCATCCAGAATTCGCACAGTGATAGTACAGGCACTACTAGTCCGTACAAGCTCGAGCTAGTCCTCCTCCCCGGGCTCTTCTACGCAGCAGAGGCTGCGGCCTCCTCCCCAGGCTTCTCGCTGCAGCTCTTCTACAGTGTTTGTAGTCTTACACCTTCGACAAATATATTGCACTTTCAATGACGTAAAATGACCATTTTTACATCATTGAAAGAAGGAAGTGCAACACTGAAATCTGTATTTCTCCCGTCTCAGGGGAAACTGAGGAAATGATGCACGACCATTCAAAAACATGACTGGGTTTCTAACGATACAAAGCTTAATGCAAATGGGAGAAGTGTCTCTTTAAGAAAATTTGAGGACATCCAATGCTTGATATCCCTGATACATGCAGTGAGTGAGTCAGGCAAGGATAGTCAATCAGAGCTGGTAAGGTAGATTTAAATGTTATCAGCATAGCAGTGAAATAGAAGTCCATGCATGCATATGATGTCACCAAGTGGAGAAATATAAATAATAAACAGAAGTGGACCCATAACTGAACCTTGAGGAACACCCTATGAGACAAGATATTCACTCTAGTGATGGCGTATTATTGCCTATAACTACGGAGTATTATTGCCAATAACTATGAAATATTATTGCTATATGTTATTTATTTTTATGAGTTGGCTTCCCTTGTACATTTACATTTTAAATGTCTCCATTTAGCAAATGCGTTTATTCAAATACCACTTTGGGTATCGTGAGAGACAAAGAGAAAGCACTGTGGATAATGTTTGATTTGAATTTGTCCAGGTCTTTATTGTGTTGCCTACAGAAATTATATATACAGTAGATCAGATTCAAAGAGCATAGAGTTTTTCTCTTGATGCTTCATGTTTTAGGTGAGAAACACACACAGTAAGATGTATGTTGTATGGTGTTTGTCTAAAGAAGAGATGCAGAATCTGAAACCACATACAGAGACAGAGACGATTATAGGATGTACTGTCTGTGAGTCTCTTTGAGTCGGTTATTGATCTGTGTGATGTAAAAAACACCACACATCTTCTCTCTGACGTTCTCTCTCTCTCTCTCTTTCTCTCTAGTAAAGAAACAGAGTTAAAATGTGTTAAAACATAAACTAACAGTTTGACTAACCCTATCTGGTAATGGTGGCTCATGTGCTCAGATCAATACACTCTCATAAGATAATTCACTCAGAGGAGAAACATTTCCAGTAAGAGTGAAGTCTGTTTTTCTAAGGGCGCGCTCACATTATCCCAACCAAACCGTGCCTGGTGGGCGTTTGACCCCAAAACCTGGTTAGTTTGGCTGGTGTGATCGCTCTGAACCGTGCCCAGGTGCGGTTTGGTTAATCGCTTCCTGGCTGGTTTGCAGAGGTGGGCTCGAGCATGGTTCACTTGGGCTCAGGCGCGGTTTATTTGGGCTCAAGTGTGTTCGCAATTTGTGCTAGATTGTGGTTCAAAAGGAGAGACGTCAATTGTGCGACCACTCACCTTCAGCGGTCTGCATAAAAACCTTCTGATATTGTGTGATAAGTGTAGTGTGAGTGCTTCTGGGGAAGTAGGGAGGGGGTACAATTGTACTCGGTTCAGTTGGGTTAGGGATGATATGAGTGCGCCCTCATGCTTTACTGCTGTCAGTCATCTTTAACATTTCTCTGTTTGTTTTCTCTGTGGCTTTTATTGTTTGTTTTCATATAAGTTTGGATTTTATGAAAGTAGTTTTATTTATTAAAGGTCCCATATTTCAAGGTTATATGTTAGGTTATGATGTCAATATATATTTGCAGTTTAAGTCCCAAAAATAATCGCTCTATATTTTTTATGGCTCTTCTTTCAGGAGCTCTGCTAAGAACAGGTGGTTTTGGCCTGTAATAAGTAATATTCATGAGCCTCTCTTCTGATAGGCCTGTTGTTGTATGAGTGAAATATACAGTTGAAATAACGTTACCAATGGAAGTACACTAAGTGTTAGTTTCTGTACACTAAATGTTAGCTTAGTAAACCAACAGACACAAAGACTATAAAATTTTTTACCTTACCATGTTTAACTCAATAAACAAACAGACACCCACAGTGCCAGTGTCTTTAACTTAAGAAAACAAACACTTTAACGTTACAAAACAACACGTAAGCATCTAGTTAGCGTTGCGTAACTGTTAACAATATATCATTTCAGTTTTTTCTGACTCCATAATGTAACTTTAAAGTTAGGGCTGGATGATAATCATATTCGATTGTCTCGTGCACCTCTTCATGTGATTCAATTTAAAGCCGGTTCATTGATTAGTAGTAAATCAACATCAGCCACTTTCACAAGCGGCAGCAGGCAGCCGGTTCTGATAGCAGGTGACGCTATTTTACTACTAATCAACGAGATGCACGTAACAATCACGTGCAGATTAATAGGTGTGTTCGACTTCATGCGGCGCTGCGCAGACCGATCGGCGGCTGACTTGAAGCAGTGCATTCCGGTTAGTAAGTTTGTCCGACTTCAGCTGGCGCTGCATGCACGTGACTGTGTCATATGGTTTTTAAGTACCGCGAGAGCGTTTCGAGAGTAGCCGGCTAGCTCAGCCGGTGCAGCTTCTCCAGAGCGGCTGCCGGAGTTGTAATGACGTAACAGCTTGACGTGATTGGTCGCCTCACTGATGACAACGATCACGTGCGTTTCAAGTTTAATCCAACCTTTAGTTCCACTAATAAACATTATAAATTCATGTTTTAAAACAGGAAAAAACACTTTAATATGCTTAAATATGTTATATTCTGTCGTGTAATAAAATAAAAAGGAAAATAACAAACTCTATTGGTATTTTAATAATATAGGCTTGTTTCTCGTTATTTTCGGGTATACAGTATAAGCAGCAATTAAAATATTCGATATAAAATGTTTCTGGTTGCAACTTTTTATTAAAAGGTTTGTTTTTATCAAATTCAGCATCTAATTCACTTCATTCGCGATTAATAACAAGGAAACACGGCGCAAACGTCACTACGGCAAGCAGCAGGTGTCCGGCTTCACAGCTCCGTCTTCAGTTCCTCCCTCGACTGCAAGCGGCAAACCTCGCCGATCGGTCTGCGCAGCGCCGGGTGATCTCGAACACACCTATTGTGAAGCCCCGACTTAAAATGTGTTTACTTGCGCGTACTATTTACTCACTATAAGTAACTTCTTAACTATTATTCATTAAAGTATTAAGTGGACTGTCTGCTTATATCTACTAACACATTATTGTGTTGATCCCAATAAAACAAACATTCTTCTGACTGTTAGTAACTACATGTCTAATTATCTTCCCTAACACTCCATTCATGTTTTAATGAGGGTTAGTTGACATGTAGTTGCAAAGTTACTTTGAGTTAGAGAAATGTGAACTATTAAAAGTCCTTTTCACACAAACATTTACGGAAAATACACGGAAAATGTATCCGGGATTTTTCCTGGATCATTTGATTTTTGGTTGATTCACACTGCCAATGATTTTCTGGAATCTGTGCGTGCATTTACACACATACTGTAAAGATCCCTTAAAGACACATGACGTATTTAAAGTCCTGCACTTGGTAGTTTTTTTTCTACAACATCTGAAGTTTGATAATTATCTGTGATTTCTCTCTGGAGAAACCACATACATGCATTTTAGTTTATGATAAGATGATAATGAGTGTGTGATGATCTGTTCTGTCGTGCTAGTGAATGATCTCAGCTTCAGTGCTCCCTGATCTCTGATTCACTACAGTTTGTTGATATTTCTCGTCATGAATGTTAATCTGCATTTGTTTTAAACGGCTGAACCATAACTTATTTTTGCGATGACACGCGCGTCCTCACTTGTTGACACAGAATGCTTTCCATGAATCAATGTTTCTAGATCCTCTTTACGGGAGCGATCCCAGAACATTGACGGGACGGGACGTGTTTGTGTTCACACAAAAGCCTTTCGGACAATTTAACTGAAATTTTCTGGGACAAAGTGCTGTGTGAATGAGGTTTAAAGAAGTGGTATGTCCTAAGGTTCAGTTTATTTCCAAAGCCTTAAAAAATATATAAAGACAGGAGCTTTAATAATGAAACTTATTTCTCTGCACTGCTGTTAACAACTGATTCAGTAGTTTCGCCTGTGCATTCAGATCTTAATGATTAATGGTAAACAAACTTGGCTTGCTCTCCTCGAAAGGAGCTCCGCAGCTGAGCGTTTGTCTGTGCAGTGTCCTTGATAAATAAAGAAATAAAATAAAATAAAAAATAAGGAAGAGATGGGGAGGAGGAGGGATACCGGAAAAATTACAGCTGGACCTGAAGGCCTGAAGGCTGCCTTATATACGCCCATAATGATGATTGACAGCCCTGAATGTTTAGGCTCCTCTCGAACTTACGTTTAAAACTACAAATAATTACTATTCTGCATGTCTCTCTCTTGCTCTCTTTCTCAGAATGCAAGTCAGGAGATTGGTGAGGAGGTGGAGGAGGGTGCGGTGTTCAGCATCACGCTGAGGAAGGTTCAGATGTATCAGTCGTCCAGTAAGAGTCAGCGCTGGTTGGGTGTGGATTCAGATGCCTCTCTCAGTCTGTATGAGACGTGTAAACTGCGCAGTATTAAAGCAGGAACGCTGGAGCGTCTGGTGGAGTATATGGTCACAGCGTTCAGAGGAAACGACTCCACATACGTCACCATCTTCCTCTGTACGTATCGAACGTTTGCCACCACCAAACAAGTGCTGGACCTCCTATTGAACAGGTGAGTTCATAACAAACCTTCACAATGATCAACACCACATTTCCTCTGTTATCTCAACCCACTGGTGCTTTAATTCATGTGTGTGGCTGATGTCAGAGATGAGCTGTAGAATTCATTGGTGGTTGTTTTTATCCCTTTGGTTTATACTGCTGTGTGTTTTGGCAGATATGCTAAACTTCATCAGCAGCCGGGCGGAGACGCTCGCAGAATGACGTCTGATGAACGCACCGAGCTCAGGAAGTATGTGATTCCTAATGTCTATTAACAAAAAATCCACTTCTAGTGGTGGTGTGTATGTTTATGTTGCTCTTGAGTAACTCTCTAGTCTGTATTGTATCTAGCACTGTTTCCTCTATCCTGGGCGCCTGGCTGGATCAATACTCTGAGGACTTCTGGAAGCCTCCGGAATACAGCTGCCTGAGGAGATTAATCCACTACTTACAACTCAACTTCCCAGGATCCGATCTCGAGCGACGGGCCTGTAATCTCCTGACCCAATTCCATCGGAGATTTCAGCAGGAATCAGACCAGGAGGGTTCGTCGTTCTCACAATAATCACTCATGAAGAAATTTTTAAACATCATTTCAATGTGACATCTTTTATCAGAGTCTGTTAGTATTTGTGTGTTATGTCAATCTGACTTTAGAAATAAGATTATTGAAGAGCTAAGAATTGAAGAGATCCTCCAAAAAAGCATCCGTTTCATTTTCTTGGTCATTTGTTGAATGATGGATGTCATGAATAAACCAGGTCGTGTCTAAATGTCGTGTGTGTTTGTCTATGCAGTGATCGATCAAGGATGCTGTGCTTTTACTCTGCTGGAAGAGAATGGATTCAATGAAGATCCACCAGATTTCTTGAGCTTTGACCCAACGGTGGTGGCAGAGCAGTTCACACTAATGGATGCAGTGAGCAACATCTACAGTATACTGTACTGAGAAATATAGACAGGCTGACCGTAAACCTTAAACGTTTGCACACCATCAGGGACAAGTTTGACATTTAATTAATATGATTGATTTCATGTGGTCGTCTGGTGTAGTGTGTATTTCAAGAGACATTTGAGTGACAGCTGAGTTGTGTGAAACAGAAAGGTTTGTTTGCTGTGTGCAGGAGCTGTTCAAGCGTGTGGTGCCGTATCACTGTCTGGGCGGCATCTGGTCTCAAAGAGATAAGAAAGGGAAAGAACATCTGGCACCAACCATCAGGGCCACAGTCACTCAGTTTAACCGTGTCACAAACTGCGTCATTTCCACCTGCCTGAGTGACCGAACGCTCAAACCCGCACAGAGAGCCCGAATTCTGGAGCACTGGATTCAAGTTGCCAGAGTCAGTCTGAATGCATGTCTGATTACACCTCCACACACGTCTGATCACTCCTCAACACACGTCTGATTACACCTCAGCACATGTCTGATCACTCCTCAACACACGTCTGATTACACCTCAGCACACGTCTGATCACTCCTCAGCACACGTCTGATCACTCCTCAGCACACGTCTGATCACTCCTCAGCACACGTCTGATTACACCTCAGCACACGCCTGATTTCACCTCAGCACACGTCTGATTACACCTCAGCACACGTCTGATCACTCCTCAGCACACATCTGATTACACCTCAGCACATGTCTGATCACTCCTCAACACACGTCTGATTACACCTCAGCACACGTCTGATCACTCCTCAGCACACGTCTGATCACTCCTCAGCACACATCTGATTACACCTCAGCACATGTCTGATCACTCCTCAACACACGTCTGATTACACCTCAGCACACGTCTGATCACTCCTCAGCACACGTCTGATCACTCCTCAGCACACGTCTGATCACTACTCAGCACACGTCTGATTACACCTCAGCACACGCCTGATTTCACCTCAGCACACGTCTGATTACACCTCAGCACACGTCTGATCACTCCTCAGCACACGTCTGATCACTTTTCAGCACACGTCTGATCACTCCTCAGCACACGTCTGATCACTCCTCAGCACACGTCTGATTACACCTCAGCACACGCCTGATTTCACCTCAGCACACGTCTGATTACACCTCAGCACACGTCTGATCACTCCTCAGCACACATCTGATTACACCTCAGCACATGTCTGATCACTCCTCAACACACGTCTGATTACACCTCAGCACACGTCTGATCACTCCTCAGCACACGTCTGATCACTCCTCAGCACACATCTGATTACACCTCAGCACATGTCTGATCACTCCTCAACACACGTCTGATTACACCTCAGCACACGTCTGATCACTCCTCAGCACACGTCTGATTACACCTCAGCACACGTCTGATCACTACTCAGCACACGTCTGATTACACCTCAGCACACGCCTGATTTCACCTCAGCACACGTCTGATTACACCTCAGCACACGTCTGATCACTCCTCAGCACACGTCTGATCACTTTTCAGCACACGTCTGATCACTCCTCAGCACACGTCTGATCACTCCTCAGCACACGTCTGATCACACCTCAACTCATGATCTGATCAAATGTTGGTGATT
Organism: Paramisgurnus dabryanus; assembly: GCF_030506205.2. Classification (NCBI taxonomy): domain Eukaryota; kingdom Metazoa; phylum Chordata; class Actinopteri; order Cypriniformes; family Cobitidae; genus Paramisgurnus; species Paramisgurnus dabryanus. The sequence goes on from NC_133354.1 coordinate 7,751,707, forward strand.
GATTATAAGATGGTTTTGTTCGCTATGCTCAGGAATGTCGGATCTTGAAGAACTTCTCGTCTCTGCGTGCGATTCTGTCGGCCCTGCAGTGTAACCCTGTTCACCGGCTGAAGAAAACATGGGATGAAGTGTCACGAGAAAACTTTCGCATCTTTCAAGAGCTGTCAGAGATCTTCTCAGATGAGAACAATCACTCGCTCAGTCGAGAACTGCTGATAAAGGTCCAGTACACTGACTCCTTAACCTAAAATATCTGCAATGGGGGAAAACATTAAATTCTGTTCTTTTTCAGGAGGGAACATCAAAATTTGCCACTCTGGAGATTAACCCAAAACGGGCTCAGAAACGGCAGCAGCCACAGAGAGATCTGGTGAGATATTGAAACACATCTGTTGATCTCACACCAATCACTGCTCTTAGTTCTTATAGCACAAAGTCAACTGGTGATAATCGTCTGATGACATTTATTACTACAGCAACTAAAAGAAGTATTTCATTAATTGATGCCCTTGCCACACACACACACACACACACACACACACACACACACACACACACACGCGCGCGCACACACATTGACGTCAGTGTTTAGCAGAATGATGAGAGTTCATCTGTGTGTTTCAGACTGTGATGCAGGGAACTATTCCTTATCTGGGAACTTTCCTCACAGATCTGGTAATGATGGACACAGCAATGAAGGACTATCTGGATGTGAGTCTCTGGAGTTTTTAAGTCAGTGTGGTTTAATGGCTCAATGTTTATAGGCGTTATTTGAAGTTTAGGATTGTTTTATCTCTGTTGGGTGAGATTGAGTCTTAAGAATGACTGATGTGTTGATGATTCTCATCCATGTGTTTTCTCACAGGGCGGCTTGATTAACTTTGAGAAGAGACGGAAGGTGCGTATGAACCAAAACAACATGCTGACTCTGACTTCACCTGATCTAATGCAATGTCTCTTTTATTTTACTCTCACCCTCTCTCTCTCTTAAGCTCAACTTATACCTCTGCATTGAGTATACGATGTGTACCTTATGGCATAGCCTGGTATGCATCTCTTCAAAAATATAATAATGTGCCAATTCTACCTGGACCGCAAGCACTGTGATCTACTAGACGCCCTCTCTCAAATCAAACAAATCTGTGATATTTCAGCATATGCTTTTCTACTTGGGACAGTAAAAATTTTTTTAGGGATATTCAACAACTCAGGCTGTGACAAAAGTGGCTTTCTGTTTACCTCCATTACTGCTGATGCTTCTCCAACAACATACATGACCAGCTGCTGCTCTTGATTCTGTGTCGACACCTAACAGCAGTCTCCATGTCTGGACAATGAAGTATAAATCAGGCTTTACTCTCTCATTCTGCTGACTCTCTTTCTCATTCACTCGTTTACTCTGTTTTTGTCATTCATGTCATGGTGTTTACACAATATCAATGCAAAGTCAAAGAAGAAGCAGCTTGATGTTTGAGAAGCATCAGCAGTGAATAAACAGCGACTTTTGTTACAGCTTGAGTCAAATATCACTCCTCAACTTGCCCCATCTTTGTTTTCACCGTTTTTGACCTGATTGGATGAGTTCTAGCCGACCAATCACAGCGCTTGCGGTTAGGGTTGAACTGACTCACTGTTACCTTTTTGGAGAGGTGCACTTCAGCAGGGGTGGACTGGGACAATAATTCAGGCTGGGAATTTGACTCCATCCCAGGCCACTATGACTTTTAATCTTATAGATTAATATTATTAGTTGAAATAACAGATAGACTACCAGACGAATTATAAATTCAGCCACTGTGTTCATCTGACTTGGAACAAATTTAAATGATAGAAAAGGGGACAGACCAACAAGTGATCTACTTTAATAATGAGTTAAAAATGACCTGCTAATAAACTAATGATCTGCCTGATGCGTTCAGTATAGGAGTTTTCCTGGTAGGCACCTGACTTTAAAACATGTAATTATCAATGTATAGATGTGTGTTTTTACTGGTAACATGACTGACCTGGCTGCTCTTCTTGGTGAATATATTTCTGTGATTTTGCAGCATCTCCCTGCGTCTCTGATCAGGGCTGTTCTTTATATTCGCTCTCTTTCTCTCTCTCTCTTTCTGCTTCTCCTTTGCGTTTGCGCTGCATATTTGTCAGATAGAGCCAAAAAGTCAATGTGCTGCCAGCGTACGGTCATGTGGTGGCATATTGCCTGATACGTAGATTTTTAGAGGTCCGTCATTTATTCACATCATGGCCGTTTCTTAATCCGAAGGCAGCAGCCTCAGGAGGTCACATTTGTAGGGAGCATATTTCATCAATACATTATTTTAAAAATAATGTGTACTATTATTCTTAAATTATTCGTAAATTGTTTTATGTAATGCTCAGTTAACTTAAATAAACCAGGCTTGATGACAAATGCAGCGTGCATATTATAGAAACGGTCCATATCACGCCAACCTGAGCTGATTGCACGGCAGGCCAGAACGACCGTCAGGCCACCGGGAAACGTCCTGTTGCTCCAGATGGCCAGTCCGCCCCTGCACGTCCTACGGTTACTCTCTCTCTCTCTCCCTTATTCTCTCTCTCTCACACTTCCTCACTCTCTCATTTATACTGGCTAGAAAATATATATTTTCAAACATATTTTAAATATATTTCAAAATATACAAAAAAATTGCCAAAAAATATATGTGTTGAAATATATTTTAAAAATATGTTTACAAAAATGTTTTTTTCACCAATATATTTTTTAGCCATATTTTGAATATATTTTAAAGAATTTATATTTATACTTTCTCTCTCTCTGCAGGAGTTTGAAGTGATCGCTCAGATTAAGTTGTTGCAGTTGGCGTGTAATAATTATAATTTTCAGCGAGTGTCTGGTTTTAGTGTTTGGCTCTCCAGTGTGGAGAAACTGTCGGAGGCTGAGAGGTGAGAACTCAACATCACTTTATTATGTTGTTGTTGTTGACATGTGAATCACACAAGTGCACAAATGAACCACAATGGAAATTAGCCTGAGGCTTTTTTGTGTATTTTATCCTCAACAATTTATTTTAAGATGTGTATGAACAGGTCTTTTGGGCTTAATTGTACCTGTTTTAACTTGTATTGTCAAATAAAAACAAACAAACATACACACACATGGTTGTATTTTGTGTGTCCTGCAGCTACAGTCAGTCGTGTGAGATCGAGCCGCTATATGAATCTGCCTCCAACACGCTGAGAGCTAAGAAGAGCTCTGGAATTATGAAGAGATGGAGCGAGTGAGTATAAACCTGCGACTAAACACACATCAGCTGATTAAAGTGTGTAACCGAAGTAATGTGACGTGTTGTGTTTTGTCAGTCGGCAGCCGGTCGGTTCGGGTGATGCCGGCTGTAGCTCGTCCAGCAGCTCGCACTCCAAGTCCTTCGATCAGCTGCGTTTCCCTCCGAGCGTCGGCGGTTCTGCGGGCGACGCCTGCGACTCTGTCAGCGTGACGTCTGCCGGCTCCAGCAGCTCTGACGTGGAGGAGGTGAACGTTAGCTTCATCTCAGACTCACCGGACGCACTGGAGAGGAAGGTGATGACGTGTTTAGTGCCGCATGCATACTCATCTGTCCTTCGTTTCTCCTGTTAAAGTGTCATCGTTCGATCGAAACATTTGGAAAAGCACACATGTGTGCGTGATCTTTAACATGCACTGACAGAGATCATGTAAAGGACATTAATACAGCTGCTGTAGCACATAACTGAGAGTGAAGTTCAGTGTTTAACTCTTTCCCCGCCAGTGTTGTTTAATTCCTTTCAGAAAATGGTCTTCTTTAAATATATAAACAAACAATATATCAAATGAAAGAGCAGACCCTCAGCATTCAAACAAACAAACTAAAAAAGCATTTCATCCTACCTTAATTTTTTTCTCTTTTGATCATCTCTCAAATATGGGTAGGTTTCTTTAAAAATAAAACATTTTGAGAAAAAGCTGAGATAATTGCATTTTTGTGAAGGACTTTTGTTAGAGATCAGATTCAGAGCAATGATGAAAACATAGACAGAGTTTTACTGTTTTTGGATCAGTGGATGCTTCAGTGTTAAATAAGTTGTGTAAGAGTGACATCCGGTGGATAATAGTGGGAATATTGATTGCTGACTGTAGCTTTGTTTCCTTTCTGTAGACCTCCACACCTTTTGTAAAACACTCCAGCTCTACCATAGGAAAGTGCGGCCCCATGGGAGACCTGATACCCACGGTACTCTCGCTCTCTCTCTTTCTCTCTTTTACACTCTCTCTCTTTTTCTGATTATCACTTTCTAATTCTCTCTCTCTCTCTCTCTCTCTCTCTCTCAGTTTTGGGAATCCACATCTCTCTCATCACTGGACGCGTCAGGTCTAGGCTCAGGTTCTGGCTCTAGCAGTGCCTCCTCGTCTTCTGTGTCGTCCACTCCGGTGACAGGGTCCCGCTCGCACAAGCGCTCTGTCTCGGGTGTGTCCAGCTACTCGTCGCTGTCTCTGCCGCTCTATAACCAGCAGGTGGACGACTGCTGCATCATCAGAGTCAGTCTGGACGTGGACAATGGAAACATGTACAAGAGCATCCTGGTGAGAAAACTTCATGTCAACATCAAATCTTGAAATTTCATTAAAATGACAATGAGCTGCATTTATTTTGGTTTTTATGTTAGTTTAAGGTATATTACGAGTAGGAGTCAAAAAAAAAGAACATGGTTTTAATCATGAGCCATCATGTGAGTACCTGTAGTGATGTAGGCTGCACGTGCGTTTGTGTTTGTTTCAGGTGACCAGTCAGGATAAAACCCCGGCAGTGGTCAGGAAGGCGATGGTAAAACACAACTTGGACCGCGAGAGAGCTGAAGATTATGAACTGGTTCAGAAAATCAGTGAGGATAAAGGTCAGTCCCATTCAAATAGCCATGAATGTGCTTTAAATGTCAAAGCGCATCATCTTTCACTTCACCTGCATCTGCATCTTGTCTTTGCATTCCTAATTGATTTTATTTGTCCTTTTATATACACAGAACTAAAGATTCCTGATAATGCCAATGTTTTTTATGCCATGAACTCTACTGCCAACTATGACTTTGTCTTGAAGAAGAGGGGTTTCCCCAGAGTGGGCCGATCCAAACACGTGGCCAGCTCCACGCTGCCTCGAATGAAACAGAAAGGTCTTAAACTCGCCAAGGGGATCTTCTGACTTCTCTTACACGTCCGCTCCGGCTGAAGTCTGGCAGAGACGGCTGAACTCTCCGTCAGAGAGGCCATCTGTATGTTTACAGGCAGTCCTGTCAACTCCTAAACTACTTTCAGCGTTTTCAGCCTTGGTCTGCGATGTCATCGGTTCTGTTTCTGATGTCATTTCCTGTCAACCGTAGGTTGGTGTGGACTGAAAATAAATCATACAGGAGAAACGAAGCAGTTTGTGAAATTGTGTGCGTCTGTGTGTGTGTGTCTGTGTGCGTACACGTTCATGATGGTGCTATGACGGTACCTGACTGACTGCACGCATTTATCTGAATGTCACACAGGGTTGCTCGGGTCCATTCAATGTTTTTTTGTGTCTGTTCTTACTGCTGAATGTCCAGGCGTTGGACAGCAGATTGTACTAAAGCTCATTTACGCTGATCCAACAAACCAGCCAACTTATAATATCAATGTCTGTTGGATGAGTATGAACGAGTCTTTATGTGTAACACAGCAGCAGTGCATGATGGGCGTATCATAAAATATGAATGGGATCATTCAAACATAAATCCATTTCTGACTCATATTTTGATATTTGAACGGCTGACAGCTTTTATTGAGAGTGTCACTGCTCATTTGCATAAGAAAGAAGATTATATTAACAAAATGGTATTAAAACAAATGACATTCAGTCACTCTGTGTGTGTGTGTGTGTGTGTGTGTGTGTGTGTGTGTGTGTGTGCGTGTGCGTGCGTGTGTATGACTTTTTGTGTGTTGTGAATATTGTTGTGATGAAAGATCAGAAAAAAACATTGTACTGTGATTGACTGAAAACAGCAAGAATGTCAATGTAGAGAAAAACAAACCAATCCAGAAGTGAAGATGAATTGTGATTTATATCAAAGAGTTTTAGCTGTAAAGTCAGTGAATGAACGCATCTGATACAAGCGCGTGACTTCTTTTCAGGACTCGCATCTTTTGTACACGACTGCGCGTGATATGTTTTCAATATCGCTGAACGCGCGTTCACGTGTCGTGTTTTATGACGGAAGGGCCAAAGATCCGTCCGGTGACGTCAGCACTGCCCGTTTAGATCGGACTCCTACCGCAGATCTGTGGTGCCATTGGTTTTTTCACTGACTTTATAATCTCACACGCTCTGTTTTTCTATGTTATTTTGTAATCTTTGTACAGTATATGAGGTGTCCTTTGTACTTTTGCTTTTTATTTTACTTGCGTACGTGTCTCAGTGTTAGTCTTTGTATTTATTAATTTGTAAATAGTTTTGTAATGTTGTACATTTAGGTTCCTCCCATGTAATTATAAATAATGTGTAAATATGAATATATCTGTGCGAGGTTCATACCACTGCAGTTACTTTCAGCTGTCTACTCTGTTAACTATGGTTTTAATGTTTGTCTTGTCTTTTTTAATTGCACATATTTGATATTGTTCTTCTTATGATGCACTGTTTGTAATATTGGAGATGGTTACACAGTTAATAAACACGTGCAGTGCGCTTAACCATACACTGACTGTTGAATATAACATCTATATTAAATATCTTATCTAATAACATGCACTCTCTGGAGTTTAGGTGTTCTCGATGCTGCGCAGGCTAAGCAGCGTATGACATCACCGCAAGTCATTTTACGTCATGCACCAGTCGCTATGCGCAGAGCTGCATGACAAAGAAAGAAACATTTGTTTGTCTTTAACTTTTGTGACTGCAATAAGGATTGGTCTATAGTTCATTTAGGCTATACGCTATTATTTTACATGTGATACTTTATTCAGTTTCTACAGACCAACCTGAAAAACATAGAAAGCGCTGTTTGTTTGTTTGTTATATTAGAATTATTTGTGCTATCGCTCATAATTTGATTATTTGTTTTCTATTACTGACCATTTATGTGTCTTTAAAAAAAAATGAAAATATACAGGACATCTTAAACATTTCACAGTTTAACACAACTTTATTTTGCTTTACTGTGTCCTGCACCCACTAGTAAAAAAATCACAAATGATCTCTGGTGTCTGAATAATGTTTGGTTTGACTATTACGGTTATGCCCCTGGTTTAACTCATGATAGAAATAACAGAGATTTTCATGCTAAAATTAATCTTGAAAATGCAATTTAATTCTTTGTCTTCTGTGGAAATTTCATCTTCACCAAGCCAGAATCATTCATTGTAAACCTAATTTTGGAAAGATTTCCATGGATATTAAGTCCATTTTCATGCTTTTGACAATGTGGCAAAACATTTAAACCTAAAGGCTCTTAAAATATTTCATGTTCTTAAATCTGTTGTTAGGCATATTTAATTGATTTGTATATCATTTGTAAAGTCTGTTTACCCCCTGTTAATTGTTGATTCACTATTGCTGCATTTTGATCATTTGCCACAACAAAAAAAGAATATAGTGGCATAGAGTTCAACTCTTTTTTTTTTTCTTCAACTTTACAAACAATGAAGGCATATGATTACAACTACAGTATATATGAGTATCCAACAGCATTTGGATGAGCTTACAAATAATCACAAACTACAAAAAGAGCACAAACGCAAAATTAAACTAATTACAGTAAAAATACAAATTAACTATACAATAAATAATATCACAAAACACTTAAGAGGCTTAGTCAAATGAGCTTGTATTCATCAAAAAATAAACTAAATTTAAGGGCTTTATTATTATTGACCAATTTTAAGCATTTGTTTTTAAATGTGTACCATCACCATCTACATTTATAAATAAAAACTTGACAAGACAAATGAAGAAATTGATAAGCAAATGTAACTAATATCCGCTTGTGACCAGCAGGTGGAACTAGATGACTAGAGAATAACCTCTACCTGGCTGACTGTTACAAGTAAAAATCAACAGCTTCACTTATTTCTTTTATATTTCAACACAACTTAGCCCAACTTGTCCCAGGATTTACATGTGACTTTCTCAAAGGATTTTGACTTCTCTGACAATAAGTGACAGTAGATGTTTTCAGGTATATTCAATGTGGCGCCGCAAGAACCGAAAGGCGAATGACATAGAAGTATCGCGAGAGTGATTCGGGAAATCATACGGGAAGATTTGGAATCGCTCTCGCGGTACTTTGACGTCATCCGCCTGTCTGTTCTACGGGCGCAGCATGCAGTCGAAGTCGAACAGACCTCGCTTCAGTTTGTTGACCTCTGCGGTGCACACAACAGCCAACCAGAAGCGAGAGTGAGATCTAGAGCCAATCAGAGGTGACATCGCAGTTTCGTCAATGCGTACGTACGCAGAGCTTGCGTGCCCTTGGACTTTATTCATCTGAATCGAGCCGCAGTGTTTCATTTAAATCCAGGTATGATTCACGTTGACATCTGTAGATTGACAGTTATGTGTGTTAATAGTGTTCAGTGTTTGTGTGTGTGTGTTTGTAGCTGCGCTGTTCCTGATTAAGTGTCACATTAGATCTTGCGTTTAACGCCACGTGATAAAGTTGATATTTTACACACTAAAGTGACTTTACTGACAGAAGTAAATGGTTCACATTAAACTATTTTTACATCTGTTGATATCACTGATAGTGTTTAAGTGTGTCTGCAGGGGTGATAAACATAAACATACCCTACTGAAAAATCCAGCTAAGACCAGCACAAGCTGGTAGCTGGTTTAAAGTGGCAGTAGCTGGTTTAAAGGGATAGTTCACCCTAAAATAAAAATTAAAATAACCCTTACCCTAATAAAAACATGAGTGTTAATAAATGATGACAACATTTTCATTTTTGGGTGAACTATTCCTTTGGGGTGGCAGTAGCTGGTTTAAGCTGGTCCTTCCAGCCTGACCAGTAAGTCCAGCTAGACCAGCTTAAAAAGTGACCAAAACACAGCTAGACCAGCTTAAAAAGTGACCAAAACACAGCTAGACCAGCTTGCTACAGCAGCAAAACCAGCTAAAACCAAGCTGGGAGACCAGCTAAAACCAGCTTATGCTGGTCTTACCTGAATTTTTCAGTACGGTACACAGACAGAGATAGACTCTTATTTATCTTATTCAATTCTTAAATACATTTATTTGTTATTGTTTGTAAATATAAATTCACAATGTTTTCATGTTTTCGCAATGTAAATACTTTCTTAATATGCCATATTTGAATCATTAATCTGTATTGTGTTTAGTTACCGGCAGTAGTGTTTTCAATAGCATGCATGTTTTAGGTTCCAGTTGCACTATATGTGTTTGTTGTCTAGTTTAGTTTAGTTTATTGGTTTATAATAACGTGGACAGTCTCCTTTCATAAAAGGAGCAGCTTTAGCCTCTACGGCTAATTTCCAGCTGTAGTCCCCGGCCAGATGTTAATAGGCATACCTTAAAAAAATACATTAAAATTATAGTAACATTTACAGCACAGCTAGACAAGAATTGGCAATACAAGCATAGTGGCACTTAATTAGAACAGCACAAACATTTCAAACAGTTCAAACAGTAAGACAAATTGAAACAAAGAATTATCACACAGAGGCCACATTGTAACACCTACAGGACATAACATTGAGGCAGGCAGCAGATATTGAATGGCAGAAGCATGACCAATACACAGTACATCCATCAGATTAATGTGTGCAGTTATAATTATCAGACAAACAGTTTTTAAGGTGTTCAGTAAAAGTAGAGTATGTATTTATGTTTTTGATTGTAGTGGGTAATGAATTCCAATTTTGTATTGCTGCAACAAAAAAAGATAATTGAACATACGTACTTTTCCTGAATGGGATTAGATCATCACCTCGTGTGGTGCTTCTTGTATTTTGATTGATATTCTTACGTTGGATTATGAATAAATTAAAAATAGCTGGAGCAGTATTATGTAAAATTTTGTAAACCAAACAGATGTCCAGTAGCAGTTTTAACATAAAGTGGCATGGCATCTTGTTTTGTGGCACTTCCGGGTTCCATTGGCTCGTACCAGTGGCTCGTCGAGTGGCACTTCCGGTGTCCAGTGGCTCATGCCACTCCGTTTGGTTGCTCGTACACTGACACATGTCAGTAAAACTTAGGTCTGTTTGATTGAGGCATGTGGCACTGATAGTCACTGATCGATCATTACAGATTCGAGCGTAACTTACGCGTGCTGCTGCTATGTTCATTTAATTGTGACACAATGATTTTGTGTGTCCTTTTTGACTCTGATGTTTCAGGTAACCGAATGCGTAAATTGAGTCGAGAGCTAAATATATCATCTTGACGCTCGTTCATAAAGGAATTGTATGATCACAATATTTAAAATGGAAATGCATAATATTTTGAGTGTTTTCATTTAAAGCAACACCAAAGAGTTTTTTTTACCTTAAAATAACGCTTCCAAAACAGTTTCAGTCATTCATCCACTCTAAACAGGGTGAACAGCACTTTCACATTCGCTTTGCAGCCCTCTATCGGCCAAAACCGCACTAAAGAAGTTTCTAAACGTCGGGTAGTGGTCCTGTAGTCCGAGTGAATACTACAAAAACTTGCTTTACAGCAGACCTACAATCCAATCAGAGCCAGCTATGCCTCAGTATTTATGACAGTGGGTAATGGACAATTACGCTTCTAACCTGTAGGGGGAGCAAAGAGCCAAAACTCTTTGGTGTTGCTTTAATAAAGCACAGTATTTGTCTGAGCCATGGTCGTGTGAACATTGTGCCTTTTCTTAATATTTAATCAGTTTTTGTAAATCTTTTTTTTTTAAGTAGTATGATTAATTTAGGTGAGTCTAGTAGATACCCTTTAAATGAAAGACGAGATCGAAGAAAAAAACTGACCCCTTCTTAAAGCATACTGTAGGAAAAACTGTGTTTGATTTAATCATTTGTAAAGTGTTTTGCTAAGTGTTTTGTAAATCTGTTTTGCTTTGAAATAATCCAACAATTTATTTAAAATAATAACTATCTCATAAATGTTGTGAAATAATAATTTGTTCAAACCCTTATTTCTTATAGACAACAATCTATATAGACTGTATAAAATGTAATTTTGAAGGGCACGTGACGTATCTGCACTGTCAACACCGTGTAAATATCAAGTTGTAAAAAAATAAAATAAATATCAAGTTGTAAAATATGTAATAGGACATTGTTTTTAAACATAAACATGGTTAGACTGACACCTACTGTTTTGGCGTGCATGTGTGTAAATGCGGTACTTGCAGAAAAAAATATTATAATATTCTGCGAGATTCTTATAAATGACACTTTTTATTAAATACAACACATTGGCACTGGTTACAAATAAAAACATGCCACTCACAGACTACTTCTCAAATAATACAATTAGAAAATTTATATTAAAAACTAACAGTATACAATATAGCTCAGGCATGTTGTGCTTTATTAAATATATAAAATATTTGCCTTCCCATTTTAAATATTTACATTTTTAATACTTAAATTGTGAATTATGATCATACAATTGTTGAACGATTATCAAGATGTCCTATTTAGCTCTCGATGCATTTCACGCATTCGGTTACCTGAAACACCAGACAGTCAAAAAGGACACACAAAATCATTGTGTCACAATTAAATGAACATAGCAGCAGCACGCGTAAGTTACTCTCGGATCTGTAATGATCGATCAGTGAATATCAGTGCCACATGCCTCAATCCAACAGACCTAAGTTTTACTGACATGGAATGGTATGAGCCACTGGACATCGGAAGTGCCACTCGACGAGCCACGGGTATGAGCCAATTGAAACCGGAAGTGCCACAAAACGTAGTGGCACGTGCCACTGGCTTCTGTGCGTAAGATGTCATGCCACTTAATGTTAAAACCCCTTCTCCAGATGTTTTTGTATTTGATTATATCTTCCCAACTTAACAGTTTATGATTATTGAGGATAATACAATGATGTGAACTATTAGGCTTCTTGTCCAGAACCTTGAGAGTTTTTTTTATAAAGAGTTGCTAATGGCTTTAGTGATGAGCCATTAATTTGTCCCCAGCTTGTCAGACCATATGTTAGATGTGACATAATCATTGCATCCATGATTCATTTAGCAGCATTAAAAGTAAGTGCATTTCTAATATATCTAAAATTAACAAGATTAATCCTGACCCTATTGCACACTTTTAAAATATGTGCTTTGAAAGAGAGATTTGAATCAATTAAAATGCCCAAATACTTAAATTGTGGCACAATACTAATGTTTTGCCCTGAAATCGTTATGTTTGACACAATATTACATTGTCTTTTTGTGAAAAACATTCCCACAGTTTTATCTACATGTAGTTGAAGACACGAACGATTTAGCCAAACTGTAATCCGGTCCATAGCTATAGTCAGTTTATCAGCAGCCAGTTTTTTGTCTTGGCATGCACATAGATTACAGTATCATCCGCATACATAATTGTATTGATATCACGGCAGACAGATGGGAAATCATTGATATATAGGCTGAACAAAAGCGGGCCAAGTATTGATCCTTGTGGCATCCCTGTACATAAATTAAGAGCTAATGAGCGATAGGTGTTCACAGAGAAATATTGTTCTACCAGTTAAGTATGACCCAAACCATTTGATAGCAGAAGAAAAAAAATTAAAAGTAGAGAGTTTGGCAATAAGGACCTGATGGTTTACGGTGTCAAAAGCTTTACGAAGATCTAAAAACACAGCACCAACAACACCTCCCTTGTCAACCATTGCTCGAACAGTCTCTAAAAAGAAACAGTTTGCTGTGGAGATGATGGTGGTGGTGATGATGATGATAATTATGATGATGATGCTGGTCATGGTGATGAAGATGGTGATGATAATGGTGGTTGTGGTGACGAGCGCGGTGGTGATGATGATGATTGTGGTGATGATGATGATGGTGGTGGTGATGATTGTGGTGATGAAGGTGATGGTAATGATGATGATGGTGGTGGTGGTAGTAATGATGATGATGACAGGGTTCCCACGGGTCCTTGAAATCCTTAAAAGTTTCTGAAACTGGGGGAAAAAATTCAAGGCCCCGGGAAGTTTTTGAAAATATACATACATAGATACAGGTCATTGAAATTGCTTGAATCTATTTTATGCAAGATGTTTTCGGGAAAAAATCCATATTATTCCCTGTGTAGTGTAGGATAATATCATAAAAATTCTAGACTTTTTAAGCACACGTGCTAAACTGTGAATGTTGATTCATACCAAAATGCTTTTTGGCTTAGTTGTGTTTGACACCAAAAAAGCCTCGAGTTACATAACTGTCTCCTGAGAAGGGAACAAGACGCTGTGTCTCACTTGCCATACTTCCTGCGTCCCTGTAACGCCGTCTTAGGCAATATTTCAGATAGCGATATACTTCCTGACTCCCGCGTCACCCTGTCTTTGTCGTTAAGCCTCACCATTGGTTGAATTTGATATACACATTCAGACCACTTACCCCTGGAGGCGTCACCAAAGTGTCACCGCAGTGACGCAGCGCGAGTTCCCTCAAAAAAGGAACTGTAACAATGTATCTTAAAAGGTAACTTAATGTAACCTTGCTCTCACTTGAAATGTGTCCCCACATTTAGTCCTTGAATTTGAGGGTATTGAACCTGAAAGGTCATTGAATTTGAAGTTAACTAAGGTGTGGGAACCCTGTGATGATGATGATGGTGGTGGTGGTGGTGGTGATGATGATGGTGGTGGTAATGATGATCGTGGTAATGATGATGGTGATGATGGTGGTGGCTCATGTGTTTGGTGTCTCTTCTTCAGGATGGGCTTCTTGCTCTCTAAACCTATGGAGCAGAACTTCCAGAAACAGCAGGAGTTCATGCTGCTGAACGCTCGGCTGCAGGTAAAGAATCACATTCATCTCTACGTGTACACAACATTACTGTTTCACAGATGTGACTGTGTATTTTAATTATGATACACATTTACATGACAATGGCGTCAGGCTTATTAACATCACAGCTGTGTTTTCATAAGACGGTGCTTGCAGACGCAGTACATTTATAAGGATGGTTGTGATGTCACCGTGTTTCTGTAAGTTGGTTAATTTTGCCGTTGACGTGTTTGATTCTTCTGCCAACCGCCGGCCTTCAGTTGAGATGCTTGCGTTTCGTGTGATCATTACACAGGATTATTCGCCTCACAAATGTATTTTTTTTGCGTGCGTGTGATAAATCTGTGCCCGTGAGGCCATCAGCACCTGAGACCTCAGTATGAGAAAATCTTAACCAGCGGTAAGATTATGAGGATTTCTGTTCAGTTGCCGGACAGCTCATAACACCCAGCTGGAATAAAGGAGTCATCATTACACACACACAACTGATTTAACTTTTAATCCTTTCCCTTTTCCCTTTCTTTGCATTTCATATGTTTGTTTTATATAAGTATATTTACATGTATGTGTTTGGCAGACAAAGACAAAAAGTGTCTTTTTTATTAAATAAACATTTGATGATTGATTTCTGCATAAACCACTAAACAAGGCTGTTTTATCTTATTGCGTTATCTATTATTTTATTATTAATCTCTTTTTATGATTTGGAACTTGAACACAAAATTAAAAACACATGATTCATTTAATATTTGAGTTGCAAATAAACGACTTTAAACGGTAAAAATACAACAGTCCAACAACAGTCTTTGAATCATTTTGACTTCTGACCTGTGATCTCTGTCACTCCATATCAAACTTATGTCGTAATCGTAAAGTGTAATCTAGTGGTTGACATTATGTTTACATTGACTTATTAGCAGGCACTTTTATGCACGTGATGGAGTGTTTAACATCAACATTGTCTTGTTTTAGATGTCACTTTAGCTCAACTGATAAAGCACTGCATTAGCAGCATCAAGGTCATGTGTTTGATCCCCACGTATACCTTGTAATGAATGTAAATGTCAGTTTATTATTTTATGTTTTAAGGGTGATCATATGTCACGCAAATGGATTGAAAAAGTGGCGCAGGATGTATCTCTGTGTGACTGATGGTTTCTCTGACCTCTTTCTCTCTGTGCCACAGGTGCATTTAAACGCTCATAAACATTTCTTATCGCTCACAATCTAATAACCGCTCAAAAGCCCCTCAAGGAATCTGAAATAATCTTTCTGAATATGGCTGTTACTCATTGAGTACCATCGGTTTTCATTGTTTTCTCATAAGACCCCCCCCCCAAAAAAAAAAAATCATGAACCCTTTGTTCTTCTAAAATGGTAAAAGGTCAGATGATCAGAAATTAATTCAGACCTGTGAGATTATAGCAAGAGAAAAGAAAATGATTTAAAGCATCACTTTAACCTATATATACTGTTTATATACAGTCATGGCCAAAAAGTGTTGGCACCCTTGGTAAATATGTGTCACGGTACGGTTTTAACAAAAGAGAGAACCCACACGCAGACACGACTTAAATAATAAATAAACTGAAAGTTTATTTAATGAATAAACACAAAAACCCACGTGGGGGTAAAACAGGTAATAAACACAATGATGAACACGGACTCAGAAACAAACACTGGAATAAATAAACACTAATACAGAAACAGGTCTTCAGTAACACGAGGAACATGAAACACTGAAGTAAGACAACGAACGCGCACACCACAGAGAACGCGAGGGCATTATAAAGACACGACATCAATGGGGAACAGGTGAACATAATTAATGACGTAAGACACGAGTACATAAGGGAGTAGGGTGAAAGTGACAAGACACTTGGAACACGTGACACACATACATGATGTGAAAAACACGTGTCCCCACACAAACCACAATGCTGCCATGGCACTGCCCTCAGAAGTCAGACCTGAATCAAACACCAAGGTCTGGCAAGACCATGACAGCCACAAGACACTGGGAACACGTGGAAGCCACACACACAATATGACTCCACATGTCCCCACACAGAACATAGTACTGTCATGGACTTGCCAAATGTACTCAGACCTTAATTAGTACAAAAAGGTCTGACAAGCCCATGACAATATGAGCACAGAAAGCTAGAATAGAATCTAGAATATTTCTTCTTTCATGCTTTAATTAAAAAAGATGTTTCATTGAACTAAAGCAATTGAAAGTGTGTGAAGGGGGAAATTATATTATGAAATAAATGTTTTTCTCTACACTGGACACAATTATTGTCTCCCTTTATTTAATCCTCTCCATGTGTAAAGATAACAGCTCAGAGTCTTGTATTATAATGTCTGATGAGATTTAAGTGATGTTAGATTATTTTTTCAGACCCTTCATGTGTTGCTGCGGTCTCCTCTTCAGTCATTTTCTGTATGGTTCAGCTCGGGGATGAACCTTGATTTATTTATTGTTTATTTAGATGTTTGTTTTGAAACAATGTCTTGATATAAGATTTAACCACGACCCATTATTTCTAGCAGAACAAGTCAGGTTTTTACTTTTTTATCCGTTGGTATTTGATGTAATCCATAACACAATGTATCTAAATAAGATGTCCAGGACCTTTGGTACAAATTAGGTTCAGAGTAAAGAAGGTCTTGTATTACTAGACCTTAGTGCAGCCTTCGACACAATAGATCACAGAATCCTACTCAATAGACTAGAAAACTATGTTGGCATCAGTGGTCAGGCGTTAGCCTGGTTTAGATCGTATCTAACCAATCGATATCACTTTGTTTATGTAAATGAGGAAGAGTCCTATCACTCCCCCGTTAAATGCGGCGTACCTCAGGGATCAGTTCTAGGCCCTATCCTATTCTCGTTATATATGTTACCTCTAGGAGACATTATCAGGAAACATAACATAAGTTTTCACTGCTATGCGGATGATACCCAGCTTTACATCTCGTCACATCCGAGCGAAACACACCAGTTTACTAAACTAACAGACTGCATTAGTGATATTAGGGACTGGATGGCACATAACTTTCTTATGCTAAACTCCAATAAGACTGAGATACTTATTATTGAACCAAATATAATATGTCAGATTACAAGTTGCCCATAGATGGCTGCACGGTGGTGCCATCTTCCACGGTTAAGAATTTAGGCGTAATGTTTGACAGCAATCTATCTTTCGATAGTCATATCTCCAACGTCTGCCGCACAGCATTCTTCCATCTTAGAAATATCTCAAAAATACGCCATATGCTGTCTGCATCAGATGCAGAAAAACTTATCCATGCTTTTATGACCTCTAGAATAGACTATTGTAACTCGTTACTCGGGGGATGCAATGCAAATCAGGTAAACAAGCTACAGCTGGTTCAAAGCGCCGCCGCAAGAGTGCTTACTCGATCTAAACAGTATGATCACATTAGTCCAATTCTGGCATCTTTACACTGGCTACCAGTTAAATATCGCATAAAATTTAAAATATTACTAATCACCTACAAAGCATTAAATGGCCGAGCGCCCTCGTATATTAAAGAATTACTGTCAGAATACAATCCACCACGTAAACTGCGATCACAAAATTCTGGTTACTTAATTATCCCTAGAATATCAAAAGTGTCTAAAGGTGGTAGATCCTTTTCCTACTTGGCCCCTAAGCTCTGGAATGATTTACCAAAAAATGTTCGAGCATCAGACACAGTCGAGCAATTTAAATCTAAACTTAAGACATTCTTCTTTAACAAAGCATTCACATAGAATGTCCAGTAAATGTACTTTTTCCCGCATTACTCTCATACCTCATATGGGTAATTTACTCTTGCCGCAATAGTTAGCCTGTCTGGAACCGAGCTGAATTAAACCACTATAATGTATGACACTTGCATTACATGCGAACGGCATTTTTCCCACCGGGTTTTCTCCTAAGGGGGTTTTTTAGTCCCAGGGAGAGTCAGTCAACTTTGGCTTAACTTAGCACTTTACTGTATACGTGACATTATTAATACGCTCGCTTACACGGTTTATCCATAGCCGCTTTATTCTACTTCTTATACTATGTATTGATTTTCAGTGTTCTCCTCTACATCTACTCATGTAAAGCTGCTTTGCAACAATTGACAATTGTGAAAAGCGCTATATAAATAAAATTGAATTGAATTGTGGTATATTTAACTGTTGACATTGAGCACTTTTTAATCCTTGTGTACACCAAAGTCATCTTGTGATCCAGCAGCAAAAAAAACCTTATGTTTCATATGGCGGCAGATCTCAGTCCTGTTTAAAGTCACAGTTCAGCAAATGAATATACTGGAGAAACATGCTTCTAGTCACCATGGTTTGCTAAGAAAATGTTAATACTTCAGAGATATTTTACTCAGAAGAATTTCTAGGGGTGCCAATAGTTGTGTCCAGTGTGTATTAGAGGAAAACATTTATTTCATAATGTAATACCCCCCCCCCATTTTTAATTGTTTTACTTTTGTTTAGACTTAAAAGAAGAAACATTGCAGATTGTTTTTATAGCTTTCTTTGCTCATATTTATCAAGGGTGCCAACACTTTTGGCCATGACTTTATATATTGACTAGAAAACCTGCAAGTCTTAATAAAATGTGATCCAATTACAATTGACGATCTATTTTCTACATAAAATGGTCCTACATAAAGTAAAGAACATTCATTGAAAATATAACCTTGATATCTTTAATATTGAGTAAGATTGAAATAAAACCTTGATGCTCATCATGAGATTATGAGACTTCACAAGCAGGGTCATATCTGTGCCTTCATGTATTCTTTATATTTTCAGATTTTCCTGTTTTTTTATGATTTCTTTTATCCTATACTGTTTGTTTTAAAATGTATTCAATTCTTTGTAAAGCTGCTTTGCAGCAATTCAAACTTGTGAAAGTGCTTTCGAAAATAAATATTAATGTTATAATATATTATTTCTCAATAAATATAAAAACTATTTATTTTTAAACTGCTAGAAGATCATTTTATGCTATAGGATTAAGATTTGTGCTCGCTGAAATGAATAAAGTAGTAATGACTAACACTTTGGCCATATAGTGTGTGTTAGAATGATGGCAGGATCTTTATTTCCCAATAAAAATGAGGTTTGGATCATGTGACCCTGATGACATCACACACCATTAACCTGTCAGACTAAGTGTTTCTCCTTGAGATCTCTCATGACGCTCTCGCTGGCCACCGTCATGTCTTATTGTTGAGCGTTCAATAGTTTGATCTGTCTTTCCTCCTGTGTCCCTGTTTTCTCTTTGTCGCTTCGACGTGCTGAAATTAAAACCAATGACTTTTCAAATGTCTTTAAATTGCAGGTTAGGTGAGTGACAGACAGACAGACGCTTCTCAGACCAAAAAGCAGCTTTTTACTTTTATATGCAATAAATGTATGTTTAAAGACCGAAATCATCTCTGATCGTTCACATGCAACAACTATTTATTATCTAAAGTATAGCATTGGTCAGTGAGTGGAAGTGAAAATAATGTATAGTAACCCATACTCACAATGTGTCTACTGCATCCCAGATGCATTGAAGTCAAAAGTTGTAATTCTCACTCCGGTGTAAACGTCTGTAAGAATGGGATGTTTACATTTTTTACCACCAAAATTTCAGCCAAAAAGTGTTGAAACAGATGTCCATTACAGTCTGTTCAGTGCCGAGCGGATGAGAATCAATGAATAAATGTCTTTTTTTTTCCTATTAAGTTTGTTGTGTAAGGGCAACTAATAGAGATCCTGTTGGTAGTCTTTATGGTCAGTGTGTGATGTTTGTGTGAGAGAAGGTCACTAACTCGACCTCATCACCAGCCCTGTACATTTAAAACACCTCTCCAAAAATCTTCACACCTTAAAAATGTCAATGAACATCAAACCAGACACGAATCACCTTCACTTCATCATCTATGAGAGAGAATGGGTCCGTCTGTCTGCCTGTCGGTCTGAGTCTGTCTGTCTTTCAGTCTGAGTCTTTCAGTCCGAGTCTGTTAACTGAAGATTTTTGTTCACGATTTACTCAAACAAAGGTTTGCTTGATTAACACTTAACCAGCTAATAAAAGACATGAGCTGATTGGTTAAAATATAAACATAATTAATACCTTGGTGTCGGTAAATTGATGCTTTAACAGGGCAAATATGATTGGCCGCAGGAGGTGGTTTACTTTTCTTTTACTCGTTAGTGAACTTTATTCCCAGCCATTTACGTCATTTTTTTATGAGCGATCCGTTTAATACTGTGTGTTATTGAGACCTGTAATCTATCTCACAGCACGATGTGTCTGATTATCAGCTCCAGTTTGTCTTCCTCTTACGGACAGGAAGTGACTTTGTGAAATAGTGATGCTGTTTGTGACCTGATGATGAAGAGTGTTAATGTGTGTGCGTGTACGTGCTTTCATCATAAACTCTGACCTTTATGATAATGAGGACTATTGAATAATCCACTGCAGAAATATTCATTTGCATATTGTCTGTGACAGAGGTTAGGGTCGGCTTCTGCATCTTTATCACATTAACATATTAAACATATTTAAATGCACTAAACAATTGTTTAATTGAAATGTAAAATCTTTTTATTTTATATTTAGGGGAATAAAACATTATGAAGTCAGTATGAAAACAATTACACAAATAAATGTCTGTGGGTTGGTGGGTCAGTATAATTGGTTTACGGGGACATGAATAGTGTATAATGACATGATTATAACGCTCTAAACATGGGGACAAAGAAAAATGTCTTAATAAACATACTTAATGTTACTTTATCATAGATTAAAGTCTGCCAACAGGTTTTGTGATGGTTGAGATTACTGGGGTTAGGTTAGGGAATACAAGATACAGTTTGTTCAGTAGAAAATACATTGTGTCTATGGAATTGTCCCCGTAACCACAAATGACAACGTGTTTGTCTGTGTGTGCGTGTGCGTGTGCGTGTGCGTGTGCGTGTGTGTGTGTGTGTGTGTGTGTGTGTGCGTGCAGTTGGAGCGTCAGTTACAGATGCAGAATCAGATGCGTGAGCGTCAGATGGCGATGCAGATGGCCTGGTCCAGAGAGTTTCTCAAGTATTACGGCTCTTTCTTCGGTTTGGTCTCTCTGGGTCTCGGCATCGGGTCTGTCACATTAACTTAAGTGTTTTGAAAATGTTTTGTTAAATGTACAGTAAACACAAACCTTTTCAAGTAAACGTAAACAGAAGCAGATTATTTTCATTAGTGTGACTGTAAAGAAGATTATATTTTACACTATGACATCATTATGTTTCATTGCATTGATTTACACACACATGTGTGACCTCACAGTTATGCGTGTTTCTATATCCACAGAGCCATGAAGAAACGAAGACCTGCTTTATTTGCTCCCGTTATTCCTCTGGGTTTTATCATGGCCTATCAGGTGGACATGGCGTATGGCTCACTGATTCATCGCATGAGAGGTACAACAACACTGACTATCTTTATCCTTTAACAGATGTCATGTGTATCATATCGTTATTTGATTCGGATTAATCTGCATTTGTATCATACACATTCCTGACATTCTTACTGAAAGTCCTGAAGAATAGAAAATAAGTTTTGAATGTGAACCCTCTCCAGTGACATCACAGTTATCTTTAATCTCCTCTTACGACCTGTAAAATCCAGAGGTTATCTTTTCCACTATCATCATCGCTGTGTCCGAGTCATCCCACGATTCCCATTAAATCCTGCTTAAAAGTGAAACATTGGATAAATCAAATATCTGTGTCCTAAATAATTACTTTGTTTAGTAATCATTTCTAAATGTGATGTTTAATGTCCATGCAGAGGAAGCGGAGCACATAATGGGATCTGAGAGTGATCGTCTGGAAATGCCTCACGGGATGCCGACGTTTGAGAGTATCGAGAAATCTCGCAGAGCAAAATCTCTTCTCTCGTCTTCGTTGGACAAATGAATCCATTATAGATTCTGTCCTCCTGATATCTTCAGCTGATCTCCAATGATGACCAATCACATTTTTCAGTGATGAAACGTCAATGGTATTTTTTCTACACACGTGATGTGCTTTTGAGTACTACTATTTTGAAGGAACATCCAAGTTATAAACAATAAAGCAGATTACGTTTTGTTTTTCATGCCATTGTTTTTAATTATTTAAGAAATGATTTTTTTGTGACATGAATAACTTAAGGAAAATAATGGAAGTTTTCTTTAAAAGATTTGGGCTGGCTTTAAAAAGAATCATGTTTTTTATCAATAGTCAAAAATAAATAAAGTGAATTTTATAAATCATTTAATCTTTTATCATTTTTCTATTTTACATTTCTGATAAATAAAGCACAATTTATTTTGAGCAAATTCAATATACAAACAATAAATTTGTTTGAAAAATGTAAAAGTTATTGTTCTTTATGTTCTGTTATTTGTGTTTTATTATATGGGATATTATGTGAGCAGAGAAACTCTGCTGTGACGCTCCTCTCGCTCAAAACTCCGATCTTTAGGAGATCATGGTGGCTATAGCAATAAGTTATCTGACATAATATAGTTGTGATGAAAAACAACACGTAAACAAACAACAACAAAAAACACAGAAAATGAAAGCAAAAGTGAGAGCAACGGGCCGCAGCATCTATGTGCAGCGACATCTTGTCAACGATTCTTGCAACCCACCAAGATTTTTCCATTTTCCACCAACTCCTAATTAACTAAATTATCATTATAAGGAAAAGTAGTATAATATTGAACAGTGTTTAATATTTTATTTACTCTGTGGCCAACTTTAACAAAAAAGTTACAGATTGCAGCTTTAATATTTAAAATTTAAATTTATATTGATCAATATTTTATATTTGGTAATGGCTGTCATCTGTATTGAGTTTTGTAATCTGTATCTAATAAAAAAAAAACAATAGACACCATCACAGAAATTCTATTGGTTCGATGTATTGGTTCTAATGGAATATGGCCCAGAACACACTACAGTGTAGTGGTTTTAATTGTAAAAGCTAATGGTTCCTATTGGTATTGTAATGGAAACCATTAGAATTTTCTGTAATGGTTTTATAGTTTTTTTCAGCAGGGATAGTCATCAATCATAAGCACTCACACAGTTGGATATGGTTTTATCACAGTCAGAATAAGTTGTACTCATGTGTTACACGTGTGTGACGTCACTCACTGTGTGTGTGTGTGTGTGCGCGCGCGCGCGCGCGCGTGTATTTAAGTCTGTGTGAACTGATGGAGAATCATCATCAACAGTAGGTCGTGGATCTTCAGCACACTTCTTACTTGTTTTACTTCTTGTACTTTGATGAAAATGTATCGGGTGTTTTCTGCGCTTCTGCTCGTGTGCGTGTCTTGTGTGTGCGCGAGCGCGTACCGGGCGGATTTACCAAAAGATTTCGGGGTGAAACTTTGCGGTCGCGAGTTCATCCGAGCGGTTATCTTCACGTGCGGAGGATCCCGATGGAGAAGATCAACATACAGTATGTACTTCATCACATCATTATCATAATCATCACATAATTATATCATTTATATGACCGTCTTGATATGGACATCAACCGCATCACCATCACTGGGACGATCGAATAATATCACGCATTGTAATAAAGTATTTTTTTGTGATCACAGCATTAGTTATTGGTGTAAAACGTCACAAAAGATTAAAAAGTGTTGAAATCAAACATTTTATATCACGTACAAGCAAACCAAAGATTCATTAGTTCAAGTTTATTTATATAGCACATATTTAAATAAATGACTTTAGTGCCATACAATAAAATAATGTAAGTAATAATACACAGAGAATAATAATATTTAAACAAGAAGAACATTATGAAAAAGAAAAATACTGATATGCCAAGGAACATAGAGACGTTTTTAAATGACTTTAATAGTCGGATGGTGCAAATCATGACTGCAGATCACAAGAAATATAAATCGTCTGTAATATTTTAACTTTATGTTGTTAATGAGCACAAAACCTCACATAGTTTCACCTTATTGTGGGTTAAATGATTTCAGTTTAACAAAGCACACATGAGCTTCATCGAAATTCAACATAATTTCTCATCTGATGAATATGAATGAATATACGCACATGAGCTGCATATCAAGTAATGAATAATGTAAAGCACGCGGCAGAATGTAATGTTTGTTTTGCAGTAAACCATGTTTTTTTTTTTTACTTTTATATGGTTAACTTTTGTAAAGGTTGAGTTTAATGGACTTAAGTCTGTTTGTGTTTCTCTTCTGGACTCAGATGATATCTCACTGGAGAGACGCGATGACTTTAGCCCGAGTGAAGACGCGTCGCTGCTGCGGCTTCAGACAGACGCGCGCATTGGGACGCTCTTCTCCTCGCGAGCGGAGCGACGGAAGCGGAATTTTTCGCTCGGACTGGCGGGATTGTGCTGCAATCAGGGCTGTACGAAATACGACATCGGCCGCCTGTGCTGAGACAACGAGTCTGATCTGATCTACTATTATTTGTTTTTATTTCTTTCATATGAAAACGTGAATAAATGTTGATGTCTTTATTGAAGCTGTCATTTGTTACAGATTATTGTTTGTTCACACGAGAGGATGTGTGCGTTAAACCTGTAGCTTTACTGTATAAACTAAAGTAAAGAATAACAATGTGAACAATAGTTGAAAAAAAGTTGAAAATATATTCTGTTTACAGTGTAAATTTGCTAGTAATGGTAAAAAAACCTCACAAACTTTTATTGACACCTCTCTTTCCGAAACTCCGAAGATGTCCTTGTGCCTGCGGTATGAAAGGTTTGTAAACTGTTTAAACCAGATAGATATGACGTCATCTGAGTTATTGTATATTTTAGTGATTTTCAAGTAGAATGTATATAAATAATAAAAAAATCTGCATAAATAAAAAATATATATATTATGAACATGTCCTCAATTCAATTGAAGTGTGCCTTATTTTCATGACAAAAACTGTAGCCTACATATTTGCAGCTGGGCTGCGTACAAATGAAAGTACAAATAAAAAAAGTATAAAGTGCAAATTAAAAGTGAAATAGGCTAGTGAGTTATAGAAATAAAATAAAAGAGTAGGAACAAAAAGCTTAACATAAAGTTAAATAAATCTTCGTTGTAAACTCTGATTTTAACCCTGGGTTAAGGATCGTTTCACACTTGTAATTTAGAAGCAGGGTTATCCCTGAAATTAACCCAGGGTTATGAAACCCTTGGAAGCAGGTTTAGCACCGCTTTTGTGGGGTTAACCCAGCATTGTGGTGCCAAACGCATGCAGTGTGAAACGAAGCAGGCTTATAATGTTATGACCCTAATTAAACACAGCTGAGGTAGCTAATTAAGGTGTTCAGGGTTGCTAGACAGGTGTGTTGGAGCTGGGTTGGAGACTCCTGACCCAGGGTTTAGGAATGCACAGTGTGAAACGTCAAATTATGAATACCCAGGGTTATCTCTTAACCCCCGGTTAAGTTTGAACAGTGTGAAACATGAAAAAAAATTACCCAGGATTCCATTAGCCTGGTTTTAGAATAACCCAGGGTTAACAATTTCAGGTGTAAAAAGCCCTTTTGTGTTTTCCTAACCGAAAGATCAGTTTCTCATTGATTGATAGGCTTTTAAATGCCTTGTTTATGCACTTTATTTTTGGTAGAGGATTGTACGTCTATCCGTGTACTGAAAGTGCAGCTCTGTCTGGTTTTAGTGACAGTGCGGACACAACCTCTCCTCCTGAGGCAGTCATCTGTCCGTCTCTATAGTGCGCTTGTGTCCACTGAGTCTGAATCTGATCAAGATCTGTACTTTAATATGAGTGGATATTTTCAGCTATGCATTCATTATTTGTTGAAGGATGTTTTTACAAAGTTCTGCATGCAGGATCTCAATTGGATGTTTTTCCTATTTGGTGAAATCTTAGTTTGGATTTGTTAATGGACCTCACACCTCACTCCCATAGAGGGCAATTGCTTCAATCACTGATTCTAAGATTTTAAGTAAAATTCTGACATGGATCTCTTTTGGACATTGACACTTTATGGCATAAAGGCCCTACACATGCTTTATCTCTCAGTTCATTCACTGCAGGGTTAAAGTTTCCTGCAGATATAATTTTTAAGCCCAGACTCTCTCTCTCTCTCTCTCTCTCTCTCTCTCTTTCTCTCTCTCTCTCTCTCTCTCTCTCTCTCAAGAACACACAAGAACATAAGAACATCAAATAACTCGACCGCTGCAGTCCAGTATTTTTATGGCGCTCCCTTTTGTATCTCTAGAGGGCGCAACTTACAAGCACAGCACACAACACAGATAAAAAAAACGGGTAGTATATACGTGCCTCTGACGTCATATTGTTTATTGCAAAACCCACTTCATAGGAACAGGAGGTAAAAATGCCTCCGTCCTTGTGTGCAATCCGTCAAACACCCCAAAACAAGTCTCGGGGAATGACCTTTAATAAGTCTGAACAGTTGTTTTTGGTTGGGTTAGTTTTGTTAAATGTTTATTTGTTTTTTTACAAGCACAAGAAAACTAAAAAGTTGGTGTTAATTATACAAAAAAATAGATTTTCACAATGAGAAGACTTTATACTTCATGTTATTATTACAATTAATTATATAACAGTGTTAGAGACGCATCTGTATTAACAACAAATGCACGCTTTCTTTCATTATTCGTTATAAAAATAATACTTTTCTAAGTTTTAACAATCGAGATTCTAAACAACTGTAGACTAAACATGTTTGTATTCCACACACATCAAAATCATTGAAATCGTTTGAGAAATGTAAAAGTTCTTGTGCTTTATATATCTAAAAAACAGCATCACAGTTTACGCTCATTTGTTTGCGGGCTATTCTCGCCACATCTAATATGGCGGCGCCGCTGACGCATCGCAGAGCGGACCAAAGCGGACCAATGCGTGGTCTAGATATGACGCCATGACGTTAGTAGAAACCCCGCCCACCTATGTTGTATGGCTCGTGCGTGCTTGCGAATCGCGATCGTCTGATCAGAACCGGATTACGAGTCCCTTTCACTAGATCCAGATCTTAATTGAGTTCGGATGAATAGTTGACTGAGTTTAACGGCTGTTCGCGGTGCTGGTGGTCTCGGGTAATGCGGTTCGGTTTGGAGTCTCCATGACAACTAAACCAGTGGTGTGAGTAACTTAATCAATCAATAAATAAACACATATATGATACTTTAAACACAAACATTTAACGACAAACACATGATTATGATCAACGGTGGTTTACTGACGCGTGTTTGTTATTTGTTGATGTTTTGATTGATGTTGTTTACTTAATCTATTTGTGTACTTTACATGTGTTTGTTGTGTTTGCTGTCTTTTGGTGTCTAAACTTAAAGTTAAACTTTAGTAAGTGAGTCTTTATGCTGTTTGGTAGCTCAGAAGACTCCGCTTTCTGTTTCAGTTTGAAAGCAGCAGATAGATTTTCCCTCATCCCAGTTACTCGGACAGTTTTTGTTTTATGTGTTTGCACATTGTGATGAGAAGTACAACGAAAACATACGAGTACGTGCAGTCAGTGATATTTACACTGAATTAACGCTGTACTGAGATCAGTTGAGATCTGTTCATATTGAGTTCATGCGATCAGGGGGTCTTAAAGTTTTGCGGCCAGCGACCCCTTTAAGGGGACCCCCTTAAAATTCGAAGAGTTACTACAGAGCCCTTCATTCTCAACTGATATGTGGACTGGGCCTGGGGCTTTTTTAGGCTTCTCAATTTTTTTTATATTTTTCTATTTAATTAAAGAGCACCTATTTTATTGCTAGAAAACAAGACTATTTTGTGTATTTGGTATAATACAATGTGTTCGTGTGGTTTATGGTTAAAAAAGGCAATTTTTTCCCACATAATATACATTTTTATAGCTTCAGATTTCACTCTCTTCTTGAAACGGATTGATTTTGTCCTGCTCTGTGTCCCTGATTGGCCAGCTAATCTGTACATTGTGATTGGCCTGAATACCAGAAATGTGACGCTCCTTACCATGTTTGAAAGATTCGGTTGCCAACAGGAGTTAACTTGCAGGCTGTTAGTCTGAAGTCGGTCTTGTCTACATCACTAATCCCAGGAAGGAAACTGTTGCCTACAATCTGTGTGTTTGTTGTAGAAAAGAGAATTATGTTGGAGATGATAACTCGCGTCATTGTTTACTTTGGGGTTTGTACTCTTTGCTATCGTTAACATGAACTAATACACACTGAAGGCCGTTTTACACGGTACGCGGTAAGCGGCAAAATCGCCGCGCGGCTTCAGCTTTTCTCTTGTATTGGAAGCGTTTTGTGCAGAATTTAGTGCAAAAAAATATGTTGATCTTCAACAGCGCCTGTCACGAAGTACCATGTCCGGAGAAGGAATAGGATTTTGGGTGCACGAGCAAGGCGTGTGGACCAACTCCGCCTCATTTCTGTAACCGCCCCCGTTTTTCCGCTTTCCGCACGTCTCCTATTGAAAAAGAACTAAACACTCGCGGTTGCCGCGCACAGTGTGAAACGGCCTTTACACACCAAAGTAAATGGAAAACCGTTGTCGGAACACAGGTGCTCTTTAAAAGAAATGAGCTGTCGAACAAAGGCTTAAGCATCTTGGGCCAGGGCCTAGTTTTCAGGCACATGCAGGGCTCTAATATTTTTTTGATTGAATTGCAATTCAACTTATGTGTTTTTAGGAGAGTTGTTTTTTAATTTTAATTTTTTTAATTTTTTTTTTTTTAAAATGATTATTTATGAATGATCATAAAAGCTTTTATAAAATCAATAGAAGCAAGACGTTACTTAGATGGTCCCCATATATAAATATCCCCTTCTTAATAATACAACACAATTATGTCATTTATAACAAAGTATTTGACGGACCCCTTGGCATTAGACTTACACACCCACAACTAAGTTGGAAACCATTTATGGGAATATGCTAATGAATGGGAATTAACTTAACACTTTCAGAAATGAGGGTAAGCCTATATCAAGGAACTTAAAGATGCAATTTGTATAATTCGGGCCGCTAGAGGGCGTACAATCAAAACAATAACAATGATGTAGATTAATGATGGGATTTGTTGTCTTTAACTCAAACGCTGATGTCCATCCATCAATCAGAAGGGAACGCGAAATCATGTTAACACTAGGGGTGTCCTCGACTAAGGATTTACATATTCGAATCAGAATTTTCGAATCTTTCCATAGTCGACCGATAGTCGAATCATCTATGTTTGTATGCATGGGTTGGGAGGGGGCCAGACCAGGTACAAATTGGTAACTTTTATTTTCTTTCACAAACAGCACACATAAACAACTGTCTGATAAAGTGACCAAAACTGTCTTTCAAGTAATAAACGAAGACAAAACTGACGATGCATTTATATATATTTTTTTTAAGGTAAAATGTAAGGCAACATTTGTTTAATTATTCCTCATAACATTTTAAAGCCACGATCTACAGAACATCACACAAAAATACATTTTGATAACTAAACCTAAAAAAATAACAAAGGTATCCTGCCTTGGAAACTCCGGCTACAATTACGTGTTTTTATTTAATTTGGAGATAGCGCGTCAAAGCAGTCATGACCAAAAAAACCCGACAAATGAGAAATGACAAATAATTTGTGATTGTGACTGTAAATGATAAAAACTAATCTTTATTTACAATTCATTAAACGTTAATTTATAACAAGAAAAACACTGAAATTAATGATTATATAGACACTACGCGTTATTATTTAGCACAGAAATACCTGCTTGCTTGCTTTGACTTTGATCATCTCTGTATTCACTTTAGATACAGAAAGACCGGATGATATTATTTATTTCAGGAATCTCTTTGCTATCATTTGAAAGTGAACACCGACTGACCATAATATTAAATCACAAGAAAGACATTCGTGTCAGGCAGAAATAGGTTCGGTGCAGATACTAGTTTCCGTTTCATCACCGAAATAAAAAAAACGGCTTACCTGTTTTGTAGTTTAACTTTAAGATAGACAATATATGTTTTAAATACATTTTAAAAACGTATATACCCGTCGAAAAACATCCGTTTTTTAATGTTTAGTTTGATGAACTCCTAAATATGAGACGCAGAGCACCTAACCGTTCGGCTAAATTACATGCGCAAGCATGGCCAGCACGCAATAGCGCAACATCGATACAACGAAAAGCTATCCAAAATTTACATACTTAAATTAGATCGGAATTTACGTTTATAATAAATACAATTTTTTTTAAATAAAATTAGGTCAGAAGTAACAAAGTGCAGAACAAATATGCAAAATGCCTCAAGTGCACGGAAACAAAACACAAGCCAAATAGTTAAATCAGATAACCCAAAGTGATTTATAAATAAAATAAAATATAGAAATTATTAAAAGAACGAAAGACATAGTTTAATTTGCCAGCTTTGTCTTTTAAATGTCGAAACAAAGAGGCAAGGCTTTAATAACATAGAGACCTCTTATGGACGTGAAGCCCGGTCACAGGGGTTGTTGGATTTATTAACGCATTTTAAAAATATTTATTGAAAGCTGCTACTTCACATATTATTTGCAGCATTATCATAATATGCAGTATATTAATATATTGTGAGAAAGCTGTTATATGTGAAATCAGATAATGTGTGCACCCATACGGCCAAAATTAAATGATCCTCATTTCATAACACATCTGCGACGATTCGACTATGAGATTGGTAGTCGAATCAGGCTTCTCCTATCGATGCATCGAATCTTCGACTATTCGGGGTCACCCCTAGTTAACACATGAGGTAAAGTAATCAAGTTTTATAAATGTTATGTTTAATGACATCAGTTGTTTTTCCATTATGTAAGGTTTCATGTTATGTTCAAAACGCAATTGTTAGTCATAGATGTTAAATTATACAGTCCAGTCCAATACGATGGTTTGTTAACACAGCACAGAATTAAGTGTTCAGATCAACAAACTTACCATAAACAAGCGAATGGCCCGACAGACGCTATTACTTCCGCATTTATCCACGACACTGTTGTCATGTGGTTTTTACGTCAGTAAAGGCAGTAACAAAGGGTAACATAGATATTAACGTCATTGGCAGGCGACTGCACTGCCCCGTTTCACTGTTTAGAATGGCAATTTTCTCACGATTTACAAGTAGTTGAAAACATTAGAGATATTTTTTGTAATTAGCTGGAAAAAATATATAACACTGGACTAGTGGTTTTTGGATATTTACTGCAAATATCTTACAAACTGTACCTTTAAATGTAGTTGGGAAAAACATCTTGCATCATTATCTTGTTTAAGACAACCAGATAAAAAAAATCAGTTAAAAGTCATTCACACACACACAGCAACATTTGTAGTATGTATATTGATATTTGAGCTTTGGGTAGATGTTTACAAGTATTCTTTCAGATGAGTTATCATCAGGCATGGTATAGAGCATCATCATCCTCATCATCATCCTCTGTCCTCACCCTCAGATCATCAAGAAAATCTTTAAATCAGATTTATTCTTATACAACAGTTTTTTCTTTGTTCTCATATCTTTGGTCATTTCTTGAAAGTTTGTGTTTACTGGCACAAAAATACGATAGCTAGCTAACTAGCCAGCAAGTCAGATATGCTAAATGTTAGCTATCTTACAACATTTCATTGACAATTTATAAAGCTAACTATCATGGTGCTAGCTAAACTGCAATGCTGTTTCTTCTGCCGGTCAGTTTTTGTAGGTCATAAATTGTTTATATGTAGTTAGTTAGCATGTTGTTGATTGAGTTATGTTCATCTCAAATTAATCAGAGAAGTCAAGTCTTTTTTACTTGTTTTGGTCATTTGAATTAGTTTGCTTGCTTGTCGACCTAAATACTTATATTTATGCTTGTATTTGATGTAGGGATGGGCATTCGATTAAATTTTTTTAGTCGATTGTCGGGAGAATTAACGATCGACTATCGATTAATCATTAATATTTTTATCATAAAAAATAATTTATTAACTTTTATAATAAAAAAATGTTGAATACAAAAATACAGCGCGTTTTCCTCCATGAGACCTTTATTACAAGATCAACTTGTGGCAACCAGTTAAACTACATTTAGTTAGACAAACGGAACATATATGCGCTTGAATATGCGGTGCTCTAAAGCAGCGGAACCTGCAGCTGCGAGCCGCATTCTTAAACAGAGACTTAATTTGTTCCAAAAAATCATGACCTCTTCATGATTATTTTTTTGAAATCAAAACGGAAGGTCAGAGATAACAAAGTATGGTGTCAAATATTGCACCCTGGTGGTAAAATGTTGAATTGCTGCCACACAGTGAAATTCATTTAATTGCTTCAAGACCCATGCTACGCTAGGCAACGCAACCTGCATTAGATAAAAAAAAGTATTCGATTAATCAATAACAAATTAACGTCATCGACTAAATTCTTAACGATCAATTATCGATCATCGATTAATCATGCCCATCCCTAATTTGATGTATAAATATTACCAAAATTCCTCACCTTAACTTTCCATAAAAAGTGTCTGGAAAATTAACTGGTCCTCGATTTTAGCAGTCTGAGTCGAATTCTAGCAGTTTGGATCTGGTTATAGCGGTTTGTGTCTGATTCTAGCGGTTTGGATCTGGTTATAGTGTTTTTTTTTTTTGTTCTATGCAGTATTTTTTTGCACACACGTCTGTGAGCTGCTGTGTGATAACCCAGACATTTCAGCAGGTTTTTTCTGCAGATAAAAGCACTACTGTGTGTCTGCATGCACACTGATAACTCGTACAAACACAAACTGAGTTCATGTGTGAGTATTTTCATCTGTGCCGTATGTATTTGTCAGTTTGTCTCCATGTGATGCTTATGTAGCTGGAAGCAGCAAAAACAACAACAAGCAAAGCACTAAACGTGCATCTGTTTAAATAACACAGCAGTTGAAATACTAGCAATGAAAGACTTGACTAGTCAGCTGGTCTGATCATCTAGCTGCAGCGTAACCCACTCAGAGAGTCGATTGAGTTTGTGAACTTTAAATCTTATGTACACACACACACACACACACACTCTAACACAAACACTGAGTGCCATTTTTGTTTCCTGTTTCTCTGGAGTGTTTTGTGCCACCACAGAATCCTCAGAGTGACCCGCAGCAATGTGACAGAATTTGCATGGTGCATGATGTGAAGTAAGAGCATAAGTTACAGTGATGTGATCTTATACATAGTTTATCAGCTGATGATGATGATGATGATGATGTGAAGGGTACTCGTCTGAGATGGAAATTGTCATGGTTCAGTCTTGCGGTTCACAGCAATGCATTACTACAGTAAACTATTGGCTCAATATTTTGTGATAAGTTTGTCTGATATATATATTCTATTGTATAACAAAATTCACCTAGAAATGTCTGTTTAAATAAAAAAAATAGAAAATACATTTTGAACACGTTTAAGATATTCACTGTTGTACAGTTGTTTGAACCGTGTGCATAAGTTCATTAAAGAGAGAGTTCACCCAAAAATGAACATTCATTACTCGCTCTCATGTTTTTACAAACCTATATACATTTAATTGCTCTGATAAACATGAAGGAAGATTTTGATGAATGTCTGTAACCAAACAACACTGAATGCCTGGACACAAAACCACAGAAAGATTTCTCAGAATATATTTTAGTTCCACAGAAGACAGAATCATATAGTTTACAGGGTTTGAATGACATGTGGGTGAATAAATGATCAGTTTTCTTATGTTTTGAAAGACTGATTTTGTCATAAAAATCTTTTAATCTGAATAACTTTTTGTAGACTAAATATAATTGTGCTTATATATTTTTTGTTAAAAAGAAAAGTAGAATTTTAATAAATGATAATAAAGATGATAATAAAGTTTACGGGAGATCCTTCAGTACAGTTTAAAATCATTTCAAGCTGAGACCTCATGAAGCAGTTTGATAAAAGATAAGAGAACATTTCTGCAAAATCAAAGAGATTTAAACTAGGTCAGTCTTAGCCTAGCGGTTAGAGTCGACGGTTGCAGGTTTTCATGGCCAGCAGATTACGACTGAGGTGCCCTTGAGCAAAGCACTTTAACCCATTCACACTTTCAATTAAATAATAAAAGTGTCTTTTAGAGATGTCGTTTACTCTTAACTTTAACACAGTGTGCATGTAAACATATAATAAAGTAACGTGTAGTGCAGTATGGATGCAGAGAAAGGAAAATTCTTGGCTGAAGCTGAATAAAATGAAAAACTCAGCCGCATACTGAACAATTTTTTATTATATTTTTAATTTTCCTAATTATTTTGCAATTTTTCTCACCATTGTACAAGTTTTGTTCAAAATGTCCTGTTTATTATATTGATTAACATTTCAGCAGTCATTATAGGGCCTTTTACACCGGGTCACTTCTCTGATCAGATATCTGACTTGTTTAAACTCATAAATGAGTCTTGGCTCATATTAATTCCATCTTCTATTCCTATGCAAAATGCAAATAACATATTCATTACTCTACCTTAAAGCAACACTATGTAGTTTTTTTACCTTTAAATAATGTCTCTCAAATTATTTCAGTGATAGAACAACTTTTAACTGGACAAATTGTACTGTTGCTGCAACCTGAGCAGCCTCCTAGCTGCTACAAGCACACTCTGAAAGTGGCGGTGGAGGGTAGGAAACACAGCCCCGCCCCTCCCCCTGCCTGCAGAAGAGTGTCTGATACCAGGCACTGTTGCGCTTTTCAACCACATGGGGGAGCTGTAAGTCATTTTTACATGGAAACTACATAGTGTTGCTTTAAGAAATGTACAATGATGCTTATATACCACTGAACTGTATGTTGAGCAGCGGACGAGCACAGGGAGAGAGAGAGACGGCGGCAAGATTGGCATGACACTCAACAAAGCAGCCTTACAAAAAGCTTATTGTTAATAAAGGTTTTATTTCTGGTTAAATATAAGCGTGTTTGTCATTGTAGGACTAGGAAGTTTTTATTACATACTGCTGACGCTCTTTGTGGCTCTATGACATGAGATGAAGAGCTAAAGTCTCTCGTTCTCTGTGCTTGTGGATTCAGCAGACAAATACCCAGAATCGCCACCACCGCTGTGTTTTCTCATACACATGGCATTCAGGATGTCTTGATTTTAAATGATAAATGAAACGTGTAGTACTGTATGTTTTCACGTCTTTCTCTGACACTTTAAAATGCTTTCACCAACATGTTTGCTGCATTTGCGCATCTCTCACTCCGCGCTGGTTACTGTGTGATCTTGCCATCAGAGACCTCATTGTTTGTTGACATGTATTCTGACTTTTTCACATGTTTGGCTCAACAACGAAAATGATTTTTTTGCTATTTTTGTCCAAATAATTTTGGTTGCCGAACATTCGGTTTATCCCTAGTGTGCAATACTGACCCATTGTTCTATTTGTTGTAAACGGATAGCCGTGCTTCACGTGCAAGGACGAGTTAATAGTTTTTTACTTAATTGTGCAGCCCTACCTCCCGCCTCTAATATGTGTGAGTGTCTCTACAGGGTAATGGTACATGGCTTTGACCACGTTTGTTACCATGGAGACGCCCTCATGTGTGAGTACAGCGCATGTCAACGGTGATTCACATTCAGAGAAATCGTCGTCTAGCGCCGCCCTGGAGGTTCATCTGCTCTGCTGCAGAGACGAATCACGTGTGCTCTCATACCCACCTGGAGAATATGTGACAGAGGAGATCTGCATCAGTGCAGCTAAAGAGTGTGGTAAGTGTGTGTGTGTGTGTGTGTGTGTGCGATAATGTGTGTCTTAATCAAACAAAACACATATTGTGTATTATGCCTTTTTATGCCTTTGGCTATACAGTGTTAGTGAAGGCTGGTAAACTTCCTGTTCCCACTCTTGCCACTTCCTGTTTACCCATGTGAGTGTCTAGCGTTTATTTTGGTATGAGTGTGCGAGTTTTAGGGTTCATGCATCTTCACATTTGTGTGTGTTTCTGCAGGACACACCCTGTTTGACTTCCTCTTTTCTTTCTTCCCTCTTTAACACAGCTGCCGCCCATCCACCTGTCTGTCTGTCCTCATCATGGACAGGCAGACAGACAGACAGCTGTAGAGTAACTGGCATCTGTGTTTGTTTCACTTAGGAGATCTCCGGTTCTCTTGATGTTTCTCGTGAAGTCTCGTTGCATAAATGAGTTCAAACGTGTGTGTGTTTTTACACAGGTATCAGTCCCATGTACTGCAGTCTGTTTGGACTGATGAGGGAAAAGGACCGCGTCTGGCTTCCGCCTAATCATGTTTTTAAGATTGAACCATCCATCAATGAAAAGCTTCTGTTCAGAATCAGGTACACAGAGTCACGTCACAAGCTCAGTCCTGCTGTAGGTTGTCTGATGCTTGACTCATTCACTCTCTGTATAGGTTTTATTTTCCAGGCTGGTATGGGAGCAGTTCAAACTGTGCCCGCAGATACGGCATCACAAAGAGTTCAGAGGCACCTGTGCTCGATGACATCACAACGGCTTATCTGTTTGCGCAGGTGAGAAACAGAAACACACACTACCGTGAGTCCTGTGTCGGGCCAACAGTAAAGCATCCTTCATCCGTCATTTGTGGGGTTGCCTTTCCACCAAGGGTGTGGGTTTAGTCCAGAAGCTAATGTAAAGGTTTTGAAGAACAAGGGTCAACACTCTTAGCCAATAAAAGCCTTTAAAACCTATAAAATGCTTATCATTGTTTTCTAGAATATCATAGAATGATGTGAAAAAGTAATCTACAAATAGTGAAGCAGCGAAACACAAAATCTTTCCCTGCCATTCACAAAACCCTTAACATTTATGCATTTAGTAGATGCTTTTATTCAAACTGACTTACAGGGCATTGCAAGTTAAAAAATTTTGTGTGTGTGTTTCCTGGGTTCAACCCATGGTGACTAATAATGCATGATGTTCATTTAGACACTGAGGTAACCATTTCACCACTTTTCAAAGCCATTTGACAAATATATCAAACTCATCACAGATGAACTCTGGATGGCTCTTTAGTTTAGTTTTACTGTAAAAATGTAGCTGATCCAAAGTGTTTTTGTGTTTGTTTATCAGTGGAGATGTGACTTTCTGAGTGGCGCAGTCAACGTCCCCATCAGTCTACAGTTTCAGGAAGAATGTTTGGGATTGGCTGTTCTTGATATGATGCGATTGGCCAAAGATAAAGGCAAATCACCCGTCGAAATCTACAATCACAGCAGGTAAGAGCTCATTTCCGGGTTGTTTATCATTCGCTTCAGAGCCTTAATGACATCATCTGATGGACGAGCCTCGACGTGACGTGACGTTCTTTTGCAGTTATAAGTCGTTCCTTCCGAAGAACATGCGAGCCCACATTCAGAAGCAACACTTTGTGACCCGGAAGCGAATTCGATTCCGCTTTAGGAAGTTCATTCGGGAGTTCAGCTCGTGTAAAGCCACGGCACGAGACCTCAAGCTGAAGTACGTGGTCAGTCTAGAGACGCTCCAGACGGCCTTCTACACCGAACGTTTTCATGTCTACGAGCGGTCCACGGGACCGGTCACCATCGTGGTCAGCGGCAAGCACGGCATTCGATGGTCCAAAGGAAAAGAGGAGAGAGATGGAGAGGTAACCTGTGGTGTTTTGTTTCACTTATCTGTTTTGAACGGTGCGTGTTTGTTGTGTGGAGCTCAGCTGTGTGTGGTGATGTGAGGTCACTGATGGGGTCGAGATGAAGACTCTGTTGTCTGTGTCTCTGTCTGACTATCTGTCTCTTGCTCTCTGTGTCTGCTCAGGGTCTGCAGGTATACTGTGATTTCTCGGAGGTCATTGACATCAGTATAAAGCAGGGGACTAAAGACGGATCCGTCGAGAATCGAATCGTTTCTATTAACAGACAGGACAGTCAGACTCTGGTACTGCTCTTTCTCACATGTACGCACGCACACACAGTTCTGGAAAAACCTCATTCTGATTTGTGTTGACTGTAGATTTTCTGTTTGTGTCTGACAGGAGCTGGAGTTTCATTCTCTGTCGGAGGCTTTATCCTTTGTGTCTTTGATTGACGGCTACTACAGGCTCACCACAGATGCTCATCATTACTTGTGTAAGGAGGTGGCGCCCCCTAGACTCCTGGAGGCCATACAGATCAACTGTCACGGCCCTGTTTCGTAAGTTCAACTCTACGTGTGCTACACCACCATTCAGAAGTTAAGATCTAAAAGAGAGGTGTATGTCTACATCTTGGAAATGTTTTTTTAGCAATAATGACTGTACATGCATGAACGTTCACCTACAGAAATGAAGCATTGTTGTGTTTTCAGGACGGAGTTTGCCATCAGTTGTCTGCGGCGGTGTGAAAATCAGACGGGCATTTATATCCTCAGATGCAGCCCGAAAGATTACGACAAATACTTCCTTTCATTTGTCATTGAGGCAAGTGTGATGTTATATGAATTTATTTCTATTGTATTATGTGAGAAAGAACAAGGCCTGAAATGATGAAGACTCACGATGAAGGGTGTGTGTGTCTGTACAGTGTGACGGACAGCAGCAGATCAAACACTGTCTCATTCATCGCTCACATTCAGGGGAGTTTGTGCTCAGTGGAGCCAAATGCAGTTTTGGGAGTTTGAGTGAATTACTGCAACGCTACCAGAAGGAGGCGCTGCGCTCCGACACTCACGTCTTCCAGTTAACTCGCTGCTGTCCACCCAAAACCAAAGGTCAGAGACAAATATGCAGAATATTTATTTATTTTGTGTCATTTGAGCTCAGTTGATCTGTGTGTTTGTATTCTTGTCTGTTTTTAGATAAATCCAACCTGCTGGTGTCCAGGAGTAATGAGACCTCTAATGTTTGTCTTTCTCCATCTGTGTTCAAACACATCAATCAGATGATCTTCCACAAAATCCGTAAAGAAGATCTGGAGACTGTAAGTCTAAACACACACACACACACACACACACACACACACACACACACACACATGCATGACATTAAATGTTTTAAACTGTTTTGTTGGTGGACACAGAGGGAATGTTTGGGTCAGGGAACGTTCACTCAGGTGTTTCGAGGTGTCCGGATGGAGCTCGGAGACTATGGAGAGGTCCACAAGATGGAAGTTGTGCTGAAAATCCTAGAAAAATCCCACCGCAACTACACAGAGGTTTTTATGGGAAAACTACTGCTGCACAATAATACAAAATCTCTCTCTCTCTCTCTCTCTCTTTCTTTCTCTCTCTCTCTCTCTTTCTTTCTTTCTTTCTTTCTTTTGTTCTATCAGTTTGCCATGATTGTGTTTAGTTATAATATAAAGTTATAATTACAATACACAATGTTTGTCTGTCTGTATCTTTTGCAGTCGTTCTTTGAGTCGGCGAGCATGATGAGTCAGTTGTCACACAAACACATTCTGCTGAATTATGGCATCTGCGTGTGCGCAGACGAACGTAAGGCTCACGCAGGCGGTGTTGGTGTACAGGTGATGTGGTGTTTTGTGAGGTGTAAGCATGCGCTTGTCTTTCAGACATCATGGTGCAAGAGTACGTCCGCTTCGGCTCTCTGGACACGTACTTGAGGAGAAACCGCAGCTCCATCAACATCACCTGGAAGCTGGAGGTCGCAAAGCAACTGGCCTGGGCACTGCACCACCTGGTGAGCGCGACGCGTGACCTTTACGAACAGCAACCGATTCAAGCTCGATCTGATATCTGATCTCCTTCCACAGGAGGAAAAGAACCTGATCCACGGAAACGTTTGTGCCAGGAACGTTCTGGTGACTCGTGAGGAAGATCGAAAGACCGGAACGCCTCCGTTTGTCAAACTGAGTGACCCAGGAATCGGTCTGACAGTTCAGGCCAAAGAGTGTACGAGCTTGGCTCAGATCTGCTGAATTCTTGTCTAATACTTTAGATTTAATCCTTCACTTCTTAGTGTTTATGTAAAGCTGCTTTGAAACAATGTGACGTCTGATTGAACTGAATGTGTGCGATGGTTCTGTAGTTCTGATCGACCGCATCCCCTGGGTTCCTCCGGAGTGTGTCAGGGACAGTCGCAACTTGACTTTGGCGGCAGATAAATGGAGCTTTGGCACGACGCTGTGGGAGATTTACTGCGGTGGAGATCGACCTCTCGCCGCATACGACAGCTCCAAGGTGCGGCGTCGCCGAAGCGTCTATGTGTGTGCGTCTGTCGTGTCTGGCTGGAGATGACGATTGTTTTTTTGTCGTGCAGAAGCTGTTGTTTTACGAGGACAAGCATCAGCTTCCAGCTCCTAAATGGACAGAACTGGCTAATGTTATTAACAGCTGTATGGACTACGAGCCTCTTCACAGACCGTCATTCAGAGCTCTCATCAGAGATCTCAACAGCCTCTTCACACCAGGTGCTGCTCTCATATACGCTAGTATACCTTACTAAAGTTAACCACAGGTGTTCTGCTGTTAACTACACTGCTCAGTAACTCACCCTTAACTTACTGTTTTGCTCAGACTACGAGTTGTTAGTAGAGAGCGAGATGGTGATGAGCAGGAATCGAGCTTTGGGTATTACTGGAGCGTTTGAGAATCAGGAGCCAGCTCAGTTTGAAACCAGACATCTGATCTTCCTTCAGCTGCTGGGGAAGGTGAAGAGTCAACACACACACACACACACACACACACACACACACTCTAAATGTGTCTGTCTGTCTGCAGGGTAACTTTGGCAGTGTGGAGAAGTGCAGGTACGACCCGCTGCAGGATAACACCGGTGAGGTCGTCGCAGTGAAGAAGCTGCAACACAGCACAGCCGAGCATATGCGAGACTTTGAGCGGGAAATTGAGATCCTGCGATCACTGCAGCATGAGAATATAGTCAAATATAAGGGAGTGTGTTACACTGCAGGTAAGACTTCACTACAGCACTTTCATCCTAA
Source organism: Paramisgurnus dabryanus (assembly GCF_030506205.2). Lineage (NCBI taxonomy): Eukaryota > Metazoa > Chordata > Actinopteri > Cypriniformes > Cobitidae > Paramisgurnus > Paramisgurnus dabryanus. The sequence continues at coordinate 7,792,635 of NC_133354.1, forward strand.
AGGTCCTACAGGCCGTCTCTTCATCTGTCTGTCTATCTGTCTGCAGGCCGAAAGAATTTACGTCTCATAATGGAATATTTGCCCTTCGGAAGTTTGAGAGATTACCTTTCCAAAAATAAGGAGTGTTTTGACCACAAGAAACTCTTGATGTATGCATCCCAAATCTGTAAGGTACTGAAAATCTCTACACAATAACAGCCTGTTCTGACACATGCACAAACATTTGATTATAACACAAACTAAAGTTAAATGGGCTGACGGTGTGTGTGTGTGTGTGTGTGTTTAGGGAATGGACTACCTTGCATCAAAGCGCTACGTCCACAGAGACTTGGCTACTCGTAACATACTAGTGGAGAGTGAATTTCGGGTAAAAATCGGAGACTTTGGCCTCACTAAAGTTCTTCCTCAGGATAAGGAATATTACACGGTGCATGAGCCGGGTGAAAGCCCCATATTCTGGTGAGATCTTTAGACCATTGAATCACAGGAAATGTTCACAGGATTATTATCAAATCTTATTTTTTATTTTTTTTACCTATAAAACATGTATACATCATTTAAAAGAAACAAACACAGAGATTTTCTTTGTCTTTGTTTTTAATAAAAGGCTTCATTTATGTCAACATTTCATTTCTGTTTTTTTGTTGATGGATAAATATTTTTGTGAAATTTCGTATTAAATGTCAAATGTGTGATGATGATGTGTGTTGTGATGAAGGTACGCACCAGAATCTCTGACCGAGAGTAAGTTTAGCGTCGCATCTGATGTCTGGAGTTTTGGAGTCGTTCTGTACGAACTTTTCACCTTCAGTGACAAAACCTGCAGCCCTCCGACTGTAAGTCTCTTAATATTCTCTTCATCAGATCCATGATCATAATAAGAGTCAGGTGTTTAAATCTGATACGATGTGATTTTTAACTGGACCTGATGCATGCTAGTAGAGTTTAAATATGACCCTCGCTTCAGGTATTCGCAAGTGTGCGTCCTGATTATAAACATCCATGCAGCGCGAGTTTGTTTCTGTGGCAGGTGTTCATGGAGCAGATGGGTGAAGATAAACAGGGTCAAATGATCGTTTATTACTTGATTGATCTGCTCAAAAGAAACTACCGTTTACCGTCTCCAAACGGATGCCCGGCTGAGGTAACTGTTGAACCCTCATCTAAACCGAAAGCAGTGAAGAGGTTTCTACAAACAGAGCCGTGTATCTGATCGCCCTGTCCTGTGTCTTTCTTTCAGATTTACACCTTAATGACACAATGTTGGACGGCAGAGCCGAGCGAGCGACCCACATTTAAAGATCTCGCTCGGAGAGTAAACGCCATCCAGGACGGCACGAACAGCTGACTGATGTGTGCGACTGATTTTCTTTAAGAAATGTCGCTGCAGGATCTGCGGGTTGGAGACTTGCGTCTCTTTTTAGTTTGAGCAGGATTAGAGCCGCTAGTGCTCGAGTTACTCTCATATCTGGTGTTTACTTTACTGTCGTACGTGTTGTTTTATGATTTTGTATTATTATTAAAAAAACAATGTGGAATATTTTAACGTGTGAAAATTCATGTTACACAACAGTGTGTGGATGGTGTAAAAGTTCAAAGGTGATTTAAAAACTATGACAGACTGGAAGAAATGTTGAGTGCTTATAGCAGAGGTGCTTAAATCTTGTGCGTGTGTGTGTGCGTGTGCCTGTGTCTGTGTGTGTCTGTGTGTGTGTGTCCAGTATTCATCCAAACCTAATAAAACCCAACCTGTACTTGCTGAACACAGGTCTTGGAAATCACTTCCCAAACTTACACTAAACTAACCACAGAAACACGAAACTAACCACAGACTAAATAGATACGTTGTTGTTTTGCTTGACTGTAGTTCACACACACACACACACGATTTACATTTCAGTTCAGTTCCTGAATTTCGTTTTAAAAGCAGTGAGTTTTAAATACAATTAAAAATATTAAAGGGGACAGAGAATGAAAACCCATTTTTATCTTGTCTTTGTTGAATAATGGTAGTCTACCCACATTCACGAACATACAAAAAGTGCTAAACATGCTAAACATCTCAGTCTCATAGAAATTACTCTTTTAGAAATGTCAGCCAGAAAACGGCCCAATCTGAAAAACTGATGCTTATGACATCACAGGCCTCTCACTGCCCCTCCACTTTAAAATAATTGGCTACATTTTTTGAGTGGCAGCAAAGTCAGCCAATCAGTAATGAGATTGCAAGTTAAGCCAGTAGGGGGAGCCAAATAGGTGCAAAATCCCCCACCCTAATAGAGCTGTCTGAGAGAGGTTTTTAGGAAGCTTCTAAGGCATTACAGACCCAAACAAAAAATGTTTGTCTACATGTCACATCACAGAACAAGGATAAATACCCCGTTCAATCATTCTATGTCACCTTTAAAGGATCTGTGTAATAAATATCTTGATTTCAGTTTTAAAATCTTACTTGGTTAAACTTTATAATAAGGGTCAATGAATCATAATGAACTAAGACATAAATGTATTTTTACTTCAGCATGAACTAATCATAAACTAATCAAGAGTCATCATTAAGAACAACATTTTAGTTGTATTAATTAACAATGAATTGACGTGTTGAGTCATGTTGTAGTTAATGATGACTCTTCATTAGTTTATGATTAGTACATGCATTAACTCAGCATTAGTTCATATTAAAGTAAGAATTAATTTAGGTCTTAGTTCATGATTTATGGACCCTGCTTATAAAAGTGTTACCTCTCACTTTAATAGACGTAACGGACAGACATCTAGATCTGATGTCACCTATCAACGCTTTGTGTTTTATTTTATAAATATTTAATTCAACTTTAACTCTCCAGAGATGGAGAAGAACGCTTGTGAAGTGTCTCTTGGCTCAATAAATAGTTTGATGTGCTCTGTGTTCATCACTTAAAACATGCAGTGAAACTCGATGAGTTGCTGATTTTATTGACGACTAAATTGGTGCCAATGAATGAAATCATTGTTTTTATTATTACTCTTGCATTTATTTTTTATGGATTTTTACAAAAGTTATTTTTGTAAAGTATAGCACTGATGTACTGATCTGTCTTTCCATAAGAAAAAATGAATGAATTGCAAACATCCTAAAGTTTGACTTTAATTTAGTGTTTTTATTGTGGTTTGATTGAACATCAAATTTGTAATTGAATAACTTCATTGTTAATTTTTCGTACAAAATAAAAGTGCTCTGAGGTTCTCATGTGTTTAAAGCTAAAGTTCAGTTCAGTTCAGCAAATTTATTTCAAGCATACAATGCAAAATGTACAATATGTACAACACAACAACAATTAAAAACAAAAACAAAAAAACTACTGATAAACCAACAATCAAGATTCATTGCATGCTTGAAAAGGAGTGGGCTGAAGTTTAACACTTAGAGCTAAAAAAAAGCTAAAGTGCAGTTTATACTTCTGCATTGAGTGTACGATGTAGCCTAAGCATAAATGCGTACTAGCCTGATGCGGACCTCTCCAAAAACGTAACAACATGTCAATTCTGCGTGGACCGCAAGTGCTGTGATTGGTCCACCAGTCAAAAAATCTGCCTCTTTTTTCCGCTTGCAATGGTAAAATAAAAAATTGATATGTTAAATGATATTTAACAACTCACTAATTCACTAATAGTGTGGACATGCACACACAATATCTGTATATTACACCGACGAGCATTCACAGAGGATGATGATGTCAAGGAGGGATTTACTGATCGCTACACCAAACAATCTCTTCATAGGAAGCCTGTAGCTGAATCTCTATGTGCAGAACTACGAGTGGTTAATGAAGGATTATGTTAACTGGTCTGAACCCAACACTAAAGTCCACAGCCTCTTGACATCTGTTGAAAGAGCATCTCTTTATGTCGAGGAGCGCACACTTTTTTAACATGCTAGCTGACCTACAAAAGTACAAGTGAAGCACTTGATCATGCAACTAAAACTACATCAGCATTTCTTAGAAAGGTTCAAAGAAAAAGAGGGTTTAGTATAGGGGTGGAAAGAGCAGTGACCTTGTTGCAATGCATTGTGGGATTGCACAGGAAACACTGCATGGTAACCATTATTAGCTTTTATGTTTACTACACAGTGACATTAAAGGAAATCTGCCGAGAAGTTTATTGATGTGTCAATAATTAGACTCATTTCAAGCTTGCTGAATATCTGACATGACAACTAATATTCTTTATATTTTTATTTTATAAGCGAAGGCAAATTACTTTCTCTCTACAGTGTGTAAATGAAAATGTCTTACCGTGGGCCGTGTCAGATGTCTCTGTATCTGTAAACAAGGACAAAACTTTACTTAAATCTTAAACTAAGGGTCTAAACCAGTGTTTCTCAAACTTTTTCACCCCAGGACCACTTTATCTTCCAATTTTTTTCTGAGGACCACCTAACAGAATCCAACTCTAACACTCCCCCAAAAAACGAAAAAATAGGAAGGATAAGCTAAATGTAAGTTTAATATGCAACTGTTTCAAGTCAAAAACTAATTTTTTTTTTTAAACAAATGCAATGCTATGTTCAGAAATTATTATATGAATTTGATTTCATTTGAAAAGTAAATGTGAAATGAGTTACAGCTTAATATGAACAACAAACTGCACATGTGAAAAAAAACTGCAATTAAATATACTATAACAGCCTAGGTTCCACTTAATGTCATACCAAAGAGCCATTAATTTAAAACTGAGGTGGTGGGTATATGAAGTCTGTGGGTGTAACTATCGTAACAATAAAATACTGAGAAAAAAAATGTTCCCCTTAATGTCCAAAATCACTGAAATTACAGGGATTTTACACATGAAACAAAAACTAGTAGATTACAAAACTAATAGATCTGTGGATTTTTGCTGCTTTCAGTTGACGCTTGATCTTTTATTTTGACTCCTCTTTGGTTTAACCACAGATCCATTTTTACGTTATTAAAACAGAATGGCAAGAACTGATATCACAGTTTTTCAAGTGCATTAAAAATCTACTTAAATAAGTGACGATTGTATAAACACTTGCGTCATCTTTTGGCGGACCACTGGGGGGGGGGGGGTTGGTTGGCGGACCACTAGTGGTCCCCGGACAACACTTTAAGAATTACTGGTCTAAACACTTTTATAAAAGAATTAAACAACCTAATCTAATGACGCTTGGAGAAAATTCAGTGGTCACATGAAAAGCACAGCAAAATCCTCAATAACCCAACCCTGACGAAAACATTTCACTCTTTACCACCATACCTAACATTTGTGAATGTCGACATTAAGATTTTTAGCAGTAAAGATGAAGAAATTTGTGAAGTTACTGGAATGTCCATTCATCCACATGAAACGGTGCGCGTGCTTGTGTGGGTGTGCTTATGTGCGTGCGTGTGCTTTTTGTTTCGCTCTTGCAGTGACACACATTCAGAAATGATTCATTTTATTATTTACGAGGACAATAAAAATGTGCAATATTATCATGTATTTTACATATCTTTTCCCGTTTTCTTATTCATATACAGCTACTTTGAAACAATGCAATATTGTAAAAAAAAGTGCAATTTTATGTAAATAAATATCTTAATCACTTATCAATAAAATGTTGCTATGTGATTTTGTTTGAAATGTATTAAAATCAGTGATTGTGTTGTTTTTACTGCTGTTTGCAGTACAGTATGTGCTTTCACTATGTTCATACATACAATGAATGAAGAGTATACTGATTCTGTAAACTTTGCTAAGTGCATTTAATCTTTATTGTGATCATGCACAGAACAACGAAACTGGGTGCAAACCTATGGGAAAACGAGAAATATAAATATAAAGAACACAGACCTGACTTACTACAGATTGACAGATTATGATTTTGTAAAAGATTTTGTGATTTTTTTTTAGGTCACAAACTAGGTGTTCAGCCCAGATTTCCATGGATTATTTTTTATTTTAAACAGTATTTCTAAAATCATGCAACATTTTAAATGGTATTGTAATGTAAATTATTTGAAAGTATGTAATATTGGAATGCGTGAATTTTTACTGCAGACGAACAAGCCTCATACATTTCCCATTTTAAACTACAGTTCCCAGAATTCATAGCAGAGCATAACCCGGAAATGCCGTCGGTGCTTCCAGATTGAGAGTGCTGTTGTAGAAAATGAGGTAAAATATCCTGAAATTACTGAGATTTAATGTAATACAGTGAGATTTTAAGTGTGATAATAGTGTGCGTTTAAAGTAGTTTTATTATCCGTGTTGATGTTTGGCTCGCGTTAAATTCTGAGCAGTTTCATTCATTATTTACATGCCAAAACAACGAAGGATTTCAACCAGGATAACTTACATTTCACTAAACGTATTGCGAGTTCTTTTATGTAAGATAAAGTCCACGTTTTAAATGATGACTTAACAAACTGATGTTGATATTTGTGAGGCATAATAATGATTTTATTTGTTAAAGTGCTTCTCGTTTCAGATCTGATCAGATCTTTGTAAGTTAATATGAATCTTTAGTTTACGCAGAAACTTTTATTTCTTTGTGTTTCTGTGTGAACTATAAGTTTTACTCGTATGATTTATCAGAGTTTAATAAGTGTTGTGTACACATTAAGCCAACTTTCTACTTTAGCGTCGAAATATAAAAAGAAAAAAAATCTAATATTTTATTCTGATTATTGAAAGCAAGTGATTTGTTGACTGACAGTTTTGTTGTAAGTCAGTCACAGTTGTCAGTGTTGGGTTAAACTCATTCATCGTCTCAGTAGACCTCACACAAAAACTTTTTTATAACTCAATGTTTTTCCATTTGTTCGATAAATACATTAATATTAATGTTAAATAAAATATAAATACATTGTTTTTTAATTTCAAATTTTGCATTAAATGTTTGAGTTTTTTTTTAGCTTGCACACAAATCTAATCTCTGAGTCAAACCATAACCCTTGAATCATAAAGCATGTGAACTTCAAACCCAAACACTTAAATGTTTTCTGATTCATTTAACTTACAAAAAAAGCCATCATAAAATATTTTGTATAGCAGATTATTTTTATAAATTAACTTTTTAACAAGTACAGTACAGTACAGTACAGTTAAACATTTCTTAGTGTGGGCACAAAAAATGACTATGATGCTTAATCTACAGTATATTGCGTGTGTTAATAAACATTTTATATTTTTAAAATAAAGAAATTGTCTTTATTCATCATTATTTAGCGTGGTACCCACCTTATATGTTTCATTGAGGAATTACTTACTACCTTATTTACAACATTAACAACTATAACAGTAAACATTTTAATGCTAGCAAATCAGAGTAAAGGCCAAGGGTTGATTCTGATCAGCGATAGGAGACCGGATGATTGTTACTGATAAAAGGATTTTTAAAAATATTTCACCAAAATAAATTATTTGATGTTTTACTGTTTTAAAATGAATGTTTATCTGATTAAATGACGTGAGCTTATTTGGAACACATGTGGGCTTAAATGGTGCCCATATACCAATTAGGCCCCTTATTCATAAAATAAGAGATGAGTTTTGCATTTTATTATACAATGTTTTTATGTCAAAAGTTTATGATAAACACCTAAATGTAGATTTTGGTGGGCTTTATTGGGTAAACTACTTACCCTATGTTAGTATAAAGAATAACTGCACTGTTAGGGTTGAACGAAGTGGATCTCCGTGTGTGTGTGAAAGCAGATGTTTAACAGCGATGATGTCAATGATGTTTTATGTGAATCTTTCCCATCACACTCAGACTATTAACAGATGATGTTTCTTCTCAATATTATTTTTGTGTGCAGGTGTGGGTTTGTGTGAGCGAGACATGGTGCCACCAGAAGATGTAAAGCAGCAGAAGTATTCGTCTTCATCGGGCGACGGGGACGGGGATGGATCTTTTGTGTTCGAGGCTCACGAGGCCTGGAAGGATTTCCACGATTCCCTCCGACAGTTCTACGAGAACGGTGAACTGTGTGATGTCACGCTAAAGGTAATCCACGCCTGCCACGCTCGCTCAAGTTTGTCAGTTGTTAGAGTTGAATCTTTATTTTTCTCCTTCATATTGTCTCTGTGTTTTTGCATTAAAGGTTGGAAACCGACTAATTCCATGTCACAAACTAGTTCTAGCCTGCGTCGTTCCGTACTTCCGTGCCATGTTCCTCTCGGACATGGCCGAAGCCAAACAGGACCTGATCGAGATACGCGATTTCGACGCTGACGCCATCCGAGACCTGGTGAGCTTCGCCTACTCGTCGCGTCTGACGCTAACGGTGGATAACGTTCAGCCGATGCTGTACGCTGCGTGCATCCTGCAGGTGGAGCTGATCGCTCGGGCTTGTTGCGAGTACATGAAAGCTCATTTCCATCCCTCCAACTGTCTGGCCGTGCGAACGTTTGCAGAGAGCCACAACAGAGTTGACTTGATGGACATGGCCGATCGGTACGCGTGCGAGCATTTCGCCGAAGTGGTGGAGTGCGAGGATTTCGTTAGCGTTTCACCGCAGCACCTGAAAACGCTGCTGGCCTCCAGCGACCTGAACATTCGGTCGGAAACTCAAGTGTACAACGCCGCAGTCAAGTGGCTGAAAGCGAACCCCGAGCACCACCAGGTCTGGCTGAATCAGATCGTTTCTCAGGTTAGCTGCAAGTGTGGTTCCCGAGAGGGCGTTTCAATAAATACGGTGGATAGGCCGGATTGGCGTAGGTAGAGTGCAGCTTCTTTGCAGGACGTCCAGATCCATGAACCCTAACCTCCGAGATGAGTTTCAGTATGACTTGAACGCTGAGGTGTGTTTCATCCATACCAGCTGAAGTTCACCTTAAAGTTCCCATATTTATTGAAACGCCCTCCTGGAGTTGACATTATTTGATTTGCTGACCAGGTTGTGTTTTAATGGGCTGTTTTCACGCAGGTGCGTCTTCCCCTGCTGTCGGTGGATTTCCTCACTGCCACCGTCGCTAAAGAGGAAATGATCAAGACCAGTTTGAACTGCAGAGACCTTATAGATGAAGCCCGTGATTATCACCTGCACCTGAGTAATAAAAGCGTTCCTGACTTTGAGTACTCCATCCGTACTACACCCCGCAAGCACACCGCAGGTCAGAAACTACACTTCTGTCAGCCCGGTGTCCTCGCGGAGGCGTCTTTAACGGAGCATTCGTGCCTTTGATCTTTGATAGGTGTGTTGTTCTGCGTCGGAGGACGGGGCGGCTCCGGTGACCCCTTCCGCAGTATCGAGTGTTACTCCATCAGTAAAAACAGCTGGTTCTTTGGACCTGAAATGAACAGCAGACGCCGACATGTGGGAGTGATTTCAGTGGCAGGTACGTCAGGAAGATAAAGAAAAGATCAAGATTCAATCTTTAGTACAGAGAGAGGAAATCACCTGAAGTTTTCCATTCCCTTTACTGCTTTTATTTAAAAGATCATATCTGCACAAAATATCTTCTCCTCCATTGGAGTATAAACTAGGGATAGAAATAATAATGAATTGCACTGAGCAAGATTCACATCACTGGGCAAAAGTATAGACTGAGACAAACGCAAGAATGGCCATCAGAATAATTCATGACTGTGTTATATACACAACTGTACTCTACTGGATGTGTCTAGAATGACAGAAATCTTCTCTTGTTGTTTTATCCAGCAGTTTCAGCCTGAATTCACATCAATCTGAGCTCTTATAGATTGCCTTTACTTCATCATCCTTTTCAAAAACACATCTTCGTTTCGTAATAAATGATTTCTATTTTATCTCTATAAAACAAATTTAGTCAAACGCCTTCAGATCAACAGGATTTTTATAAGATTTATAAAAGTGACCCTAAATCTATCTAATCCAAACAATAACAGAGACAGTGAAATGATGCTATAGAGCAAATATACTGTAGTAATCCGCTTCTACCCAATATTACCCACTGTAAGCAAAGTCGACAGGCATTCACGCTGTTTACTTTCATTTCTTTTACATATTTTAAGCATGTATACGTGCATCTTCTTTTCTTGGGCTATGGTTAGACGTCTATTTGATTTTCACTGACTGTCTTGTCTGAACCAAAATTGCTTGTTGGGGACCAGTGGTGTCCTACATGTGACGGCATGTGTAATGTAAAGTAAACAGTGTGTGACGTTTCTTGAGATTCAGTGCAGTTCTGTTTCGACAGATACATTTACATTCATTATGCGCATGTTTTTATCTTTATCTTTATTTGTATTTTAATTCAAAGAATAGAATGAATGTTTCACAAGCAAGACTGTGACCTGTGAAAAACTCACCGTATGATTGAAACCTGACGTAAATCCGTTCACAGGGATGGTTTACGCTGTTGGAGGTCACGATGGCAACGAACATCTCGGGAACATGGAGATCTTTGATCCACACACAAACAAGTGGATGATGAAGGCATCTATGAACACAAAACGGTAACACACGATTGTCTTAATGCAGACTGTTGTTTTATTTGTCCTCATGGACTGAATCATTTATCCGGTCAGCACATCATTCATTCAGTTCATTGAGAGCTGCAATTGTTTGTCTTGCTTTAGGAGGGGGATCGCACTGGCGGCTTTGGGGGGTCCCATCTATGCTATCGGTGGTCTGGATGATAACTCGTGCTTTAATGATGTGGAGCGTTACGACATAGAGTCGGATCGCTGGAGCGCCGTGGCCCCGATGAACACACCCAGAGGAGGCGTCGGTTCTGTGGCTCTCGGGGTATGAAACGCACACGACCACATGTTGCCTGGACAATCAAGGGCCAGATTGACTAAACGGGACGAATTAGTGTGAGAACTCTCAAAAATCAAATTTCTGTAATAACCAAGGCAGTTTACCAAGATCAGTGTAAAATGGTTTAAGACGTTCCTCTTTTTGAGTGTTAAATATTGGCACAAAAACCAGTAAACTGAATAAATGTGTGATTTTCCTCCTATAAATTGGGTCTGAAAGGGAAACTCCTACAAATGGATATGCGATAAGAACTGTGTCTACCTCTTGTCTTAATTTACAATCCCGATAGTATTTTTTTTAATGCCAAAACTAAGAGGTGTTTGCGCTGACCTGAACGGCTAGTAAATCTCCATTATTAATGTCTGATCGCTCTCAGTGACTCTTAGTCTGTCTGAACGCTCAGTTATTCTGTTTCTAGTAGTTACTCATGTCCTGACTGTTTACTAGAATAATTGGTTAAGAAGTTTAAAAAAATGTTTGTTGTTGTGATAGAGCTAAAGTATTTTTTGTTGGTTAACTGTCAGCAAACTGATCCATCAACGCAGTTTTTTTCTAGTATTATTTTATTAGTGTAAGTTTTTTTTTTTTTTAATCGATGGACCTGGTGCTTTTCTCAGGGTTACGTGTATGCGGTCGGTGGAAATGACGGTGTGGCATCATTGTCCAGTGTCGAGCGTTTCGACCCTCATCTGAACAAATGGACCGATGTGCGGGAAATGGGTCAGCGGCGCGCTGGGAACGGCGTCAGTGAACTCAACGGTTGCCTCTATGTTGTTGGTAAAGGTTAACTTATGTACTGTATGTCATGATTTGGATACGACTTGGTTTGGTATTGATCTCTCTCTCTCTTTCTGAAGGTGGTTTTGATGATAATTCTCCATTGAGTTCAGTGGAGCGGTTCGACCCCAGGATGAACAGATGGCAGTACGTGGCAGAGTTGACCACGCCGAGAGGCGGAGTCGGTGTCGCCACAGTGATGGGCCGTGTTTTTGCAGTAGGTGGACACAATGGCAACATCTACCTGAATACAGTGGAGGCCTTTGAGCCACGAACAAACAGGTGAGAGATGAAGCAGGACATTTCAAATAAAAAGCATTTTGAATCGGGTGGAAAACGGATGTTTATGTATATTTGTCTTAGATGGGAGCTGGTAGGCTCGGTGTCTCACTGTCGGGCCGGCGCGGGCGTCGCCGTCTGCTCCGCTCACATCACTCAGATTCGAGACATCGGACAGGGCTCCAGCAATGTTGTGGACTGCATGTAGTCATAACCTAACATCACAGCAAACAGTGGACGATCAAGTTACTCGTGTTGTATTTATTTCATGATGATCTTGCTCGGATATGAATTTCATTGTGTGCTTATTGTTTTTTTATTGTATGATGATGTTTGTGTGGCATTGCTGAATGTGTTGCTTTTGTCTGAAGTGTTTCACTTTTGTATACAAGGGATTCTTGATGGTGTTTGTTTGTGTGCGTGTGTACAATCATATTGACAGAAAGAGAGAGCTGTAGCAGAACATGTTTACTTTTTTCAGTCCGTCTTCCAGGAGAGTTTATTTTCGGCCACACTTTAACACATCTGCCTATTGTTTTCATGTTTCTTTTTTCGGTTCTGGTGTTTTTTTATTACGTTTGGATCGATGCACTGCAGAAATATTTTGATATTTATGGGCAAGATTGAGAAGCCTTGTTTTCATGTGTCTGAAATGGTGAAGAAATCCCAGATGTTTAATTCAAACAAGGTTTTAGCATGTGTGTCTTAATTTGTGTCGGTCAAAGATGTGTGGAGGAAAATGAATCTCCTGCTTTTCACTGCCAAACTGAAATAAAAGCTGAGAGATGTTATTCATCTTATTCTCTTTCCAGGAGGTTTTATTGCATTTGTTGTTATAAAAGATTTCTTTAATCACTAATAATCATTTTCTCTTTCAAATCTTTTGATATTTTATCTGTGCTGTTTTGAAACATACATATAAAATATTTCTGGTATTTTCTCAGTAGTTTTTTGTGCTGTGGCATGCAAATCTGATCAGAAATCATTTTTGAAATGTGTTGTTATAATAAGCATTTGTCATGGACATTAAAGCAGCTATAAATGTCACATGCTGTCTTTAATGGCCACAGATCTTTAAATATTCACATCTGGATATTTCTGTGCCAGCTGTTTTAAATACAAACTCATTTTACTTTAAATCTCAAGTGAAAGTTCTTTTAAAATGAGTTTTTTTATTAGACGTATTTATCTGTAGAAATACTTTTTTTGTCCATGAGATTATTTATATTATTCAGAATTGTTTTTATGTTGTTATATTTATAATGATTAAATAAAAAGTAGCAAATGAAATGTTTAATTTTTCATTTTGTCTTACCTGTGATACTCCAGATTTTGACAAGTCATATAAAACTTGACCGTATATGAAACTTCTAGCTGTTTTTCTGTGAATATAATTATTTGATTTGATCTGTGCCATAACACCAACTGTGCAAAATTACCTAAACCCACAGACGATGACAAATAATTTGCATTTTAGTTTTGTATTTGCTTTTTAATTGTTTACTGGCCCTTTTGAAATTGTAAAAAAGGTTAAAGAGTGACAACATCAGATCAATATATTAAAATATATTGTCCTAAAATATGTGCTGTCATGGGGCTTATGAAATAACCTTGTTTGGACTTTGAAATTGAGCATTTTCAATGAGAGGTTTTCAACGGTCAGACGTGTCCATTAAATAATATGAAATTTAAAAACTGACAGGTTAATGACAAAACCAAATGCGTTCATACTTTTTATTTTCCATGAGCTGGACATTTATTTTGGATTTTAGTCAATATTTACATATCAACAGAAAAAACCTGAAGTGCATGCACTTATTCATATTCATTGGAAATAAAATGAGAAAGCTGAGTTTTGGGAAATAAAAACTTTTACCTATAAAATCTTTTTAAAGATATTTCAATTCAATTTATATGGCACTTTTCACACTATACTTTTTTTAAAGTATAGTGGCGTTCTGCTGTATGTTCGGTTTGTTTGATGTCAAATGACTGTAAAGGATTTTAAGGAGGTGTTTTGCAGCATCATGTGTTTCGATGTTTTACAGTTTAAGCTTTGGACTCTGATGGGAATGAAAAGAAACTTGAGTTTATGTTGATGCTCAGATATCTGGAGGAGAAGAGGAATGAGAGGAAACTAAAATCACAAGCTGTCGCTCTAAAGTGATTCAGAGAACATTATTATTTGTTTTTTTTTTTGGTCTCTTCTATTATTTTACATCATCACACACACAGATGAAGCTTTAAATGATCACACAATGTTTCTCTTTATCTTCAGTCTCATTGGTCTCATCCACTCGGGTAAGTTAAAGTGTATTATACTCCTCTGTGTCTCCTCAAATAAACATGTGTTTACTGGGGAGATGGATTAATAATAATAGATTTATGAAATGACTTTCAATGGATCTTTAAATCTACAGAAATTAAACGAAAGACAAGACTCCAGAATAGTTTATACTTAAATAAAACACCCAGCATGTCTGTATTCGCTACAACTAATGAAAGAAAGCTTAGGGCTGGTGGACAGGGATTATCTTAAACCAGGACTAGGCCTTGGTTCAATTAGGAAATATAACTAGTTTTAACAAACATGCCTTACTACAAATATTACTTATGTGCATTTTGAGGCAAAACAAAGGGCACTGATGTATTTTAAGATATGTCAGTGCAAATTGTTTTCAGTTTGGACAGCTCTTACGTTTATTTTAGTCTAAGACTAGTCTAGTCCCATCCCGACCATGTTTTCTGATCTTTCTGAAATATTTATGGTAGACAATCGAGTAAATGGACAGAATAATTGTTAGAGCGTGATTGTTTATGACCATTGTTTATTGACTGTTTGCAGTAAAACATTAGCAGTTCACATGACTCCAATGTTTGCTCCTTACATCTTTGTCATGGGATTTTTATAGCCATTGTGTTATTAAACACCTGATGCAAAAACCTTGCATGAACTAAACATAAATCCCCTCAGTTGCCCAATCTTCATCCCCATGTAAATATTGCTGAATGAGTTATTCATTTTTATGTAAGTCTTTCTTTGACGATTAACTGTGAGATATAAACGTATGATTATTTCTCAGGCTTTGGTCAATGTGAGGAAGGCTGGAGACCGTATAATGACAAATGCTATTTCTTCTCCTCTGATATGAAGTCATGGCATGATGCTTTGGAGGATTGTGTCAATAAAGGAAGTAATCTGATAAGTATTCAGGACCTACATGAGCGGGTGAGACACACACGCACACACATGCACACACACATATACTATGAATATGAGATTAATATTTATTAGAGATGAAACATCTGTCACGTCTCTGTTTTCTTCAGACGTGGGTCAGCACGCAGATCACAACTTCCCTCTATTGGATAGGACTGAATGATGTTGCTTCAGAGGGAAACTGGGAATGGAGTGATGGGAATGTTTACTACCCCTACCTCTCGTAAGAAACAAACCCCTGGTTTCACAGACAAGGATTAAGAGTTAGTCCTAGATTAAAACCCATGTTTGAGCTGTCTCAACTGAAAATAACTTGCTGTGACATGCCAGTGCAATTGATTTGTCTCACACCCAGTAATGTCTTTTTCTAGGGCATGTTTATTAAATCCTGGCTATCTCATTTTATTTTAACTTACCTTTAAACACGCTGAGTTCTCTGTTTCAAACAAACGTGTGCGTGCGTGTGTGTGTGTATGTGTTTAGGTACTGGAACGAGGGTCAGCCTGATAACTGGGCTGATAATGAAGATTGTGGGCAGGTTCAAGGTTCCAGTCAAGGCAGATGGAACGATGAAGTCTGTACAGCCAGACGACAGTATATTTGTAAACGACCAAACCGTACATACAGTATAGCCACACTTTAGCATGTACCTTTTTTTTAAAGATATTGATGTCATATTTTCTGTCTCTCTAGCTAACCCGACCCCACTCTGTGACACTGGAAACGGCTGGGAGCCCTTCGGCTCAAACTGCTATAAGCTAAGGGCGGGGCTTAAGAAGAGCTGGGCGGCGGCTCGCAGTGACTGTGTCAGAGGGGGCGGAGACTTAGTGTCAATCACATCTTCTCAAGAGGAGCAGTATGTCATGGGCCGACTGGACCCATCGTTTTTTGACCTCTGGATCGGCTTTTCCACCCTTGTGAGAGTCATTATTAGTTCATCGCCTCTGCTTAGGTTTTCTCTCTCAGTAACTATGAGACGGCCTGGTTTTCCCATCTGTTTGCGACTGGTCATACTTGCCTATTTTCACAGAAATGCACAACTCTTTCCTGTCAAATACAACCGAATGCCACGACTTTCACCTGGTCTGACGCAAGTACTTCCACCTACACAAACTGGCCAGAAGGACAACCAGACCTCACGTGAGACTTATAGTTTTAGCTTTATTTTCTTTACTGGAGAGTTTACAGTGAAACAGAAGCATGTGTGTGTTTGTGTCTTTGTGTGCTTGTGTGTGTGTGTGACACAGTGACAAACAGAATGGTGTGTGTGCCACTATGATAAAAGAAGCAGGAGAGGATTATGGGAAATGGAGAACACACGTGTGCCGTTATGAGCGACCATACATGTGCAAGAGAGCGTTGAACAGTAAGATCCTCATGATTTAAGATGTGATACTGTAGTAGTTTATACATAGATGTCATTTACACTGGGGCCATGTCCCCACCACTTTTTGAAAGCATTTGGTTAAAATGTTCTGAAAAATCAAACAGTACCTGTGCGACTTACACTGCAAAAATGACTTTCTTAGTATTTTTGTCTTGTTTTCAGTAGAAATATCAAAACATTCTTAAATCAAGATGGTTTATCTTGATGAGCAAAATAATGTAATGTTTTTCATCTGATCTTTTGTCGCCACCACTTTTCAACACAAACTGACGCCCCTGAGTTTATATGATTTTGTCTTTATCATTTCACATGGGCATCTCATACACATTAAATTCTGTGTAAATGTAAGTTTTCTTATATTTTTATTTCATTCCAGCTATTTGTCCTGCGGGATGGTTGAGTTTCGCTGGAAACTGTTACTGGTTGGTCAGTAATCGTAACCTCTTGACCAGCTGGTATTTGGCTCAGACGCAGTGCTTTAACATGGGTGGAAACTTACTGACCATCAAAAAGTGAGACTGATAGTGAGAGATTATTTTTGAGTCTAATCTTTAAAATGCATTCTGGTAATGTGATGTGTGTGTGCGTCTCTATGTTTGTTTTATTTGCAGTGAAGAGGAGCAGTTCTTCATTAATGCACAGTTACCTGATTTTCACCAGACTGATTTACCCGATCTGTGGATTGGGATTTCAGGTACAACAACACGTGTTTAATTCAAATGATTTCTAAAGCGCTTTCACACTTTTGCAGAAAATGCAACACCTGACCCTGCAATAGCACTTATTTCTATTTCTCCTTTCCTACCCTTTCCATATATATTTCAAAATTTTAAAACAAAAAAGTGTTAATGGCTTTGTGTACTGTTTTAAGTTATATAAGACTGCACTTTTTTTGTTGTTGTTGATTTTAGTCATTTCTATTGTTACCTCATTTTTAAGTCACTTTGAATAAAAGCATCTGCTAAATGACTGAATGTAATGTAAATGTCATGTAGAAAATGCATTTTAGGAGTGGAGATGTAACAAAAAACATAAGGAAAAGAAACAATGTCACTAATACTGAAAAATGCTAGAACCCACGGTATTAAGATACACGCTGTTCTTGCAAATGTTTCTTAAGTCTAAACAAAAGCAATATAAAGGTTTCAAATGCTCTTTATTTTAAACATTAAGTCATTCTTTCTACATGGTTATCTGTACTACATGAACAACACATCGAGTCACTTGTTTTGGTTTTGTCCGTCTTAAATTTGAACATCAGACAAAGATCAAGATGGGACCTTTAGGTGGGTGGACAAAACTGCAGTCACGTTTTCAAACTGGAGCCCAAATTTTCCAAAAAACACAGCGAACCAGTGGGACTGTGGCCAGATTTACACGGGTAAGATTGATGTTCAGTTTATTTACTCAATGCAGAGAGAGATTTACTGTAGTTACTGCCAGCTGCTGGGTCGTCACTTCATTTCTATACAGGAAACTATGCTGGGAAATGGGAAACCACCAACTGCTTTAAAAATCTTGGATATATCTGCAAGATGCCTGGAGGTCAAAACGTGAAGCCCACGACAGCCCCAGGTAAAACATCCATCCACCGTTCAAACTAAAAGATTAGTAGTGCTTTTAACACTAGAAATAGTTAACCCCGGGTTATTCTAAATCCCGGATTAAGGGAATTCGTGGTTATCTGTTTGTTTCAGGTTTCACACTGTTCATATTTAACCATGGGTTGAGATATAACCCTGGGAATTTATAATCTGACGTTTCACACTTTGCATAACTACACCCTGGGTCAGGAGTTTGAAACCCAGCTCATACACCTGTCTGTAATTATCAAGCAACCCTGAACACCGCGATGAGCTGCTTCAGTTGGGTTTAATTATGGCCATAACATTAAAACCCCACTTTATTTTACACTGCATGGGTTTGGCACCGCAATGCAGGGTTAAGCCCACAAATGCGGTGATAACTTTGCTTTAGAGCAGGGTTTCATAACCCTGGGTAAATTTCAGGGATAACCCCACTTCTAAATTACCCTGGGTTAATTTCAGGGATAAGCCCACTTCTAAATAACCCTGGGTTAATTTTAGGGATAACCCCATTCCTAAATAACCCTGGGTTAATTTTAGGGATAACCCCACTTCTAAATTACCCTGGGTTAATTTTAGGGATAACCCCATTCCTAAATAACCCTGGGTTAATTTTAGGGATAACCCCACTTCTAAATTACCCTGGGTTAATTTTAGGGATAACCCCATTCCTAAATAACCCTGGGTTAATTTTAGGGATAACCCCACTTCTAAATTACCCTGGGTTAATTTTAGGGATAACCCCACTGCTAAATAACCCTGGTTTAATTTTAGGTATAACCCCACTTCTAAATTACCCTGGGTTAATTTTAGGGATAACGCTACTTCTAAATTACCCTGGGTTAATTTTAGGGATAACCCCACTTCTAAATTACCCTGGGTTAATTTTAGGGATAACCCCACTTCTAAATGACCCTGGGTTAATTTTAGGGATAACCCCACTTCTAAATTACCCTGGTTTAATTTAAGGGATAACCCCACTTCTAAATTACCCTGGGTTAATTTTAGGGATAACCCCACTTCTAAATTACCCTGGGTTAATTTTAGGGATAACCCCACTTCTAAATGACCCTGGGTTAATTTTAGGGATAACCCCACTTCTAAATTACCCTGGTTTAATTTAAGGGATAACCCCACTTCTAAATTACCCTGGGTTAATTTTAGGGATAACCCCACTTCTAAATTACCCTGGTTTAATTTTAGGGATAACCCCACTTCTAAATGACCCTGGTTTAATTTTAGAGATAACCCCACTTCTAAATTACCCTGGTTTAATTTTAGGGATAACCCCACTTCTAAATTACCCTGGGTTAATTTTAGGGATAACCCCACTTCTAAATAACCCTGGGTTAATTTTATGGATAACCCCACTTATATTCTAATTACAAGTGTGAAACGATCCTTAACCTAGGGTTAAAAGCATGGGTTAGAACGAAGATAACCCAGGCTTAAGTGCAGTGTGAAAAGCCCTAATGTGTATATGAAACCCATACATAAAATGTGAACTTTACATTTAACCAATCCAAGTGAGTAGTAAACACACACACACAGAGCTGTGGGCAGCTATCATCACAGCGCCCGGGGAGCAACCTCCCAGCGGTGAGACTTGAACTGGTGACCTTTGGGTTGTATGCCCAACTCTCTAACCATTAGGTTTAGCTATTCAGCATATGATATTTAGTTTTAGGTTTATTTGAGATGGTTTATTTAGGTTTTCAGATCCAGCTTTATACATTTTGTATGGGTATATGTTTCATGTCATTAGCTTTGTGAACTGAAACGAGTGTGTCAGTCAGATACGATGGATTGAAACCACTGGAACAGAAAGAATGTAGATGTAATGGATTTTCTTCTGCAGACTCTCACTGTGATGAAGGATATCTGCTCTTCGAAAACCTCTGCTATCACTTTGAGAGCGAATCCGTCATGACGTGGCAGGAGGCAGAAAGTTACTGCGTGGCTCAGAACGGTCATCTGGTTAGCATCCACAAACAGGAGACAATCAGTTTCTTGACAGGTGAGACAACAGATTTCACCATCGCATTGATCTGTTAATGGGGTGTGTTTTTATTCATGAGGAAAAACAGACTGTAAACCTACAGACGCTCAAGTGATATTGATGGATGTGTGCAGTATAGACAGTATAATGTTAGGTGTTGTGTTATCTCACAGCCCACATGAGCAGATCCTCCTGGGTGGGTCTTAATGACATCGACCGAGAGGGAACGTTTGTCTGGACAGATGGGACTCAAACAGTAAGTCCACCTCAACACATTTGGTATTCATTTGATGTTGGATCCTCATCAAGCTTAATACGTCAACAACATCATGATCCCAGTGAAATGCTTTGGTGTAAAGTATCAAACAGCATCCTCAGATCAGTTCTGTCTATAGAATTTCCTGCCCTGGGAACCAACGCAGCCTGATAACTGGCAGGGGAATGAAGATTGTGTCCACATTCGAGGAACAGAACATCAGGATACAGGAAAACTTAACGATCTGCCCTGCACAGCCACGTACCCTTTCATCTGTCAGAAGGGTTAGATGAATCAACAGTTACAGTAATTTATGTCGATACTTAAGTTTATTCTTTGCTTCCATGTGATTTCATACCCTTGTGTTATTGTTGTTTTTTAGCAAAAGGTCAAGGACCACCAGCAACAGCTGGTCCAGGTATTATTTTCATCTTTCTTAAGGATAATTGTACTTTCTGCCATTATTTACTCAAACCTGTATGACCTTGTCTATCTGTCTGGAGTGACTGAGGCTGTCCTCCTCAGGTGATCTGTGAGAGAAAGGCTTGTGATTTTGGATCAACATATGGCCGATTAAATGACAATCAGACAACAAACCGAAAGGTCGTGAGATCATGGATCATTGATTTGATTTACTTTTTCCTGTCAGGCTGGAATGAGAAGTGCGGCTCGTGGGTTGCTGACCCGTTCAACGACTACTGCTACCTGTTTAACTCTCTGTCCATGAGAAGCTGGGCTGACGCTCGGGCAGATTGTTTAAATCAAGGCGGAGATCTGATCAGCATCACTGAGCCCTTCGAGCAAGGCTTCATACAAGGTTAGTATTCAGTCATGGATCTGACAATTAATTTTCAAACGGTTGAAAAATCGGCACGTGGTCCTTTGAATGTTCACTGAGGTCTCGTTTGACTGACAGCTCAAATCCAGACTGTGCCCACTGGAGTTTCTCTGTGGATGGGCGCTCATGATGCCATCACAGAGGGGGGGTGGACGTGGACGGACGGCTCTCCCTTCCGCTTTATAAACTGGGCCACAGGTGATACTTTTACAATAAAAAGCAGGTGTCAAATGATTTATCTGAGTTGAATTGAATCCAAATCAAATGCAATATAGATGAGGATCTTCCCATTGACATTTAAAGGAAACCCAGACGATTATTTTGGTGAAGATTGCTTGTCCATTTTGATCAGCTCTGGATTGTGGAACGACGATAACTGTGACCATAAGAGAGGATATATCTGCAAGCGGCGTGGTTTGTTCATATGCGTCGTTTATACGTATAGATGAAAATTTTGCCCTGTTTTAGGGATTTCTGAACAAATGCCACACTTTTTTTCTCAGGAAACACACCTGAACCTCCTCCACCACACGAAGGTACATTTCCTGTGAAATCCTTATCTAACCGTTACGCTCCCCCAAAGCATTTATGAGCAATTTTTTGCTTTCGTTTTGCTTAAGGTTTCTTCACAGCGTATACATGTCAGGACTCTAGCATGGTGCTTCACTGCCCCACCGACAGCGTCATCAACATCCAGTCGGCCTTTTATGGTCGCCGCAGCAACAAGATCTGCCCCTATGGAGACGGAGCCTCGGGTAAATCACAACACTGGCATCAGAGAACAACTGAACGTTTTTCTTACCGACTCACTGACGTAACGACTGGATGTTATTAGGTACGTGCACCGTTGAAGGAACCTTACCTGTGGCCAGGAAGAGCTGTGACAACAGAGCTTTTTGTTTTCTGTACGCACACTCGGACACTGACCCCTGCCCTACCGTCTCCAAGTACCTGGAGGTGATTTACAGCTGTGAACAAAACGGTAAGAGAAAATTTGCATTTCCACGGAGTGAGCCTGAATCAGGGAAAAAAATCCTGTTGTGCTTCATAAATGTGCTTCTGTATATGACGTGTGTGCATTATTTTCAGTTTGTCTGAGGGGTCTAGGTGTTGAAGATGGAAACATCACCAATTCAATGCTCTCGGCGTCATCGTCTCTAAGTGGGAAAGGACCGGATAAAGCTCGACTGAATGGAAACTCTTGCTGGATGCCCTCCAGCTCTGGTACGTCTTTTTCATTTAATTAGTGTTTTCTCAAGTAAACCATGAAATGTTAGGCTCCACCTCTGTAATAATAATACCGTAGCACGACCGGTCAACATCATGCTCGACGTGGGTTTGATAGTCAGGCAATGTACTGCAAGACTTTCTCCTTCCTAACGTTCAAACTCATGCTGTATGTCTTAGCAAACTCCTGGATTCAGGTGAATGTGGGTCACTTAAAGAAGATCACCGGTGTGGTAGTTCAGGGCTGCCCATCATCAGATCACTGGGTTACAAAGTTTAAGATCCAGACCAGCACAGATGGTGTCACTTGGACAGAATACACCAGTGACGGAGGGGTGAGCACACACAAACGCGCACACACACACACACACACACACACAAACACACGCACACGCACACACACACACACACACACACACACACACACAAACACACACACACACACACACTGGTTTCCATGTTTTGTGGGGACATTCCATAGACGTAATGCATTTTATACCATACAAACTGTATATTCTATTCCCCTTACCTGCCCCATTCCCTAACCCCAACCATCACAAAAACCTTTCTTGTACCTTAGATTTTCAATAAACATCATCTTGTTTGATTTATAAGCTTGTTTCCTCATGGGGACATCAAAATGTGCCCACGAATTCACAAAAACACTGGTATTCCTATCTTTGTGGGGACAATTGGTCCCCACAACGTGATAATTACCAGGTACACACACACACACACACACACACACACACACACACACACACACACACACACACACACACACACACACACACACACACACACACACATCAACGACAATCATTTGGGAGCATTTAGATCCGTTTTACTAACAGGTTTGACTGGAGAATGTTAAATAGTGATGAGGTTTTGGACCTCACAGGTTTAGACAAATAAATACACAACACATTTGATACCATAATGTGTTTTCATTTGCTTTATTAAAAGAAAACTCTGTGTGTGATCTCATAAGTGATGAAATGTGATGGTTTGGTCACAGGATTATCCAGGATCTGTGGACAGAAATACTCGAGAAACACGGTTGTTGGGGACGCCGATCTCAGCTCAGTACATTCGGCTTCTACCGCTGGAGTGGAAAACTCAAGCAGGATTGCGTCTGGATGTTCTGGGCTGCATACCGGACTGTGAGCGACAAATACTCAAGATTAAGAAATGTATAATTAATCCAATGAACCAATGATGAATTTGTTAAAAGTTCTTGCTCATCGTTTTTTTTTATGATTTTCTACACAGATGCCGTTTCTTGCAGTGCGAAGCCTAACCTCGACCATGCCACAGACCGATTGATGTAAATGTAGATTCTTTGAATGAAATATTATATAGGCTTAAGTCTGATATATGTATATATGTAGTTATGTCAGTGTGAAATGTGTTGTGTGATATGTGTGCACTTTAAACCATTGGATTTTGTGTTTGTTTTAGTGTTCACTGTCCTGCTGGTTGTGCCAGACAGCCGTACGCTGTGTATGGGACAGATATGTATCGCGGGGTAAGAGTGTTATACATTTTAATATAACAAGTGAAGCACATAGATTAGTTTAGCGTTGGTTATTTGCTATTTGTGCAGGATTCAAACATCTGTGCTGCTGCCATCCATGCTGGTGTGGTTCTGAACGACAATGGAGGCGACTGCACCCTGCTGAAAGCTCCGGGTCAGAACTTTTACGCCGGATCAACTAAGAACGGCATTATATCTCGACAGTACGTCTCACTTCATTTGCCCTGCAATAAAGAAATGACATAAAAAGATGAAAGAAATAAAAAGTGTGCTTTATGTTATATGGGTGTCGCAGTGAAATGCGTTTTGTCTCAGATTTGATGGGGTTTACTCTGTGTCTTACCAGTTTGCTGATGGTGGTGAGACTGAATTTTCTTTACCAGACACAACACCATTAATTATAATCATAACGATAACTCTGATAGTAACAGTCTCTCTCTCTCTCTCTCTCTCTTTCTGTCTTTGGGTCTCTCTCTCAATCTCTCTCTCAGAGCTCAGATGTTCTGGTCCAGACTGGTTTGAGTTTGGAGAATTCTGCTATAAGCCATTTGGAGAAAAGAAAACATGGCATGAAGCTCGAACGGCCTGCAGGCGTTTGGGAGCTGATCTGGTGTCAGTGATGTCTATTACAGAACAGAGCTGGCTGGAGAGTTACCTCTACATGGGTACTGTATGCTTTTACTGTATGTAGTGGGGACCAAATGTCTCTACATTAAGTCTTAAAAGTCTTGATCACCCACAGTCGATTGTAGGGACTGGCCAGTAGTTCCCATGATAAAAGCTGATTGATAAACAAACTAAATGTTTATTTGAAAATGTACATAAAGGTTTCGGTGAGGGTTAGAATATACAGTTAGTACAGTTTAAAAGTCATTGCATCCTCACAATGTATAAAAACAAATTTGTGTGATTAAAAGTCAATTTTCCATCCAACAGCCACCAGTGACGTTTGGATCGGTCTGAACGATCTGAGCTTCTCGGGTTTGTTCTCGTGGTCTGATCATCATGAAGTCACGTTCACACACTGGGCTCCTGGTGAACCCAACAATCACTTTGGCTTCAGTGAGGACTGTGTGGAAATGTTTCATCAGGTATTGGACTCTTACTGGCAGTTTCCATTGAAACACGAGAACGTTATTAAAGTACCAATTAAAGAGTAACTAAACCCCTGGTCAGAGCCTGACTCCACCCACTGGCAATATTTGAAAAATGCAAGAAAAGTGGGCAGACCCCAACGGAGATAGAGATGACAAACTGAGGTCGTACCAAGGCCATTGTAAACTTGAACCTGCTTACGTAGGATCGTACCGCTTACATCACGCAGTACTGTAACCTCCAACAGGAAAATTCAACTGCAGTAGCCACCGTTCAACCTGAAGAGGGCAGCACTTAGACGTTTTTACACCATATATTGTAGCATTGAAACACTTTACAACCAAATGTCAAAAAACTTACGAAACTCAATGAACAGCACTAATAAAGCATCATTCTAACAAATCATTAACTAAGAATAGTTTAGGTTTAGTTACTCTTTAATGATGTTTTCATGTGTTTGTGTTGTAGACGGGACGATGGAATGATGTGACTTGCACAGAGTTAAACACGTACATTTGTAAAATGCCTAAAGGTCACTATCCTTTGCCATCCGTTAGGCCTACTATTTACGGCTGTCCACAGGTCAGTCTTACTTCTGCACTAAACCCTCGGCTTCAGCAAAAAGTTGCTTCTCTGCTGTCTCAACATGTAATGACATGAAAAACTCTGTTGTGCAGGGATGGGATGTTTTTGAATACTCCTGCTACTGGTTTGAAGAGACGGCCAGAAGCCGGGAGGACGCAAAAGCATTCTGTGGAAGTAAAAACAGTTCACTGCTGCACATCATGGACCTGTGAGTGTGATGTCAGGATCTGGCTCCTGTTATTTAAAGTCATAGACTGAGCGTGAGCTAGTAAAGGTCTAGTGAGTCTTAACGATTCAAACTACAAGAAGTGCCCACATTGGCTAAAAACTAGGCTCCATTTGCCTCCGCAGGTACGAACAGGCTCATTTCACAGCCCTGATGGGTCGATATTCTGGTGACTGGTGGATTGGCTTGCGGGCAAGAGGAGGGATTGTGGGTGTGGATTATTACTGGGACAACGATGCTTTACTAACTTACACCAACTGGGGCCGAAACCAGCCAGGTAAATGACTTTATGGAGGGCATCAATTATGAGCATATCTGTGGCTTTCAGAAATAAATAATGCCATCAATTTAGGGTCAAATAAGTCTAGATACACTTCTCTAGATAACCACGGCGGATCGTGTGTCACCATGGCGACAAGACCACTGGCAGGATTCTGGAATAATAAGCAGTGCGAGGAATCGTTCCCATTTGTGTGCGAAGCTCCTCGCAACGGCATAGCTCCGCCCACGCGACCTCCGACCCCACCTCCAGCCACAGGATGTGAGAGCGGCTGGAGTGCAGAACCTCACTTCAGGAACTGTTACAGGGTAAGAAGGTCATTTAGGGCTTTATGGGCCGGTTAACGGTTTCAAGGTATGGGTCATTCTACGGAAATGTCTATTTTTCTGTCCCTAGCCTGTACAGAAATATTACACTTGAAACAATATGTTATTTGAACAATTACACCTTCTTGAGCCATCAATGTAGCAATGTTTGATTTTTAATAATTAATTCGAATTCCAAGCACCACAGAAGTGCTCATCCCCAAAATGCTTTATTTTAAGATCAAAAACATGATCTCAATGTGTTTTCTTCCATTTAAAATACAATAATGTGTCCATAACTATCAAATATATGATGTAAGTTATTAACAAAATGCTAAATAAATATTATAAAATGTATAATGAAAGTAGTGGTTCCCTGGAGTTGTGTCACTGGTGTTACCGTCTAACAAAAAAGCTCTTATTTTTAAATAAAAATCACACTGATGACATCACTTGACTTCCTAGCCCATGGTAAGTCCACTGTCTCTTTTCAGTTATCAGAACTCTTCTCATTTATCTCATGATTTTATATGAAGCTTTTAGTTTAAGTCACTGGTATGACCTCCTTTATCAGAATCAGAATGAGTTTTATTTGCCAGGTGTGCACAAGCACACAAGGAATTTGTTGTGGTTTTCAGTAGCTCTTGGTACATACATACATATCAAATGAGAACATAAGTAACATTTTAAAAGTAAAACTAAGAAAGTAAGTAATAACAAATAAGTAAGTAAAATAAAATAAATAATAATACCAATGTGGTATACATTTGGATCCATAGACATAGAGATTTGTATTGTATATACAGCAGGATGAATAGAATATATATATATATATATACACACACAGAACCAGTTTTTTACTCTCAGCAGTAAAAGTGAACATAAACAGGGGTGATTGCTATGTTTAACAGTTTAAGCTGGAGATAGCGTTGGGGAAAAAACTGTTCTTATGCCTACATGTTTTAGTGCACAACGATCTGTAACGTCTGCCTGAGGGCAGTAGTGCAAAAAGGTTATGTCCGGGGTGAGAGGGGTCTGTGATGATGTTACCTGCCCGTTTCTTCACTCTGGCATTGTACAAGTCCTGAAGGCTGGGCAGGTGCACACCAATAATCCTTTCAGCTTTCCTGACAATCCGTTGCAGTCTTCTAATATCTGATTTGCTGGCTGACCCAAACCAAACAGTTATAGAAGTGCACAGAACTGACTCGATAACAGCTGAGTAAAATTGTGTCAGCAGCGCCTGTGGCAGGTTAAACTTCCTCAGCTGACGAAGGAAGAACAGTCTCTGCTGAGCCTTTTTCACAGTGGAGTCAATGTGATTGTCCCACTTCAGGTCCTGAGAGATGATGGTGCCCAGGAACCTGAATGACTCCACTGCCTCCACAGTGCTGTTCATGATGCTGAGTGGGGGGAGTGCAGGGGGGTTTCTCCTAAAGTCCACTATCAGCTCTACTGTTTTGAGCGTGTTCAGCTCCAGATTGTTAAGACTGCACCAAACAGCCAGCTGTTCAACCTCCAGTCTATAAGCAGACTCGTCTCCGTCCCGGATGAGACCGATGACTGTGGTGCCGTCTGCAAACTTCAGGAGCTTAACAGAGGGGTGTTTAGAGGTGCAGTCATTTGTGTAGAGGGAGAAGAGCAGTGGGGAGAGAACGCAGCCCTGAGGAGCTCCAGTGCTGATGGTGAGGGTCCTAGATGTGAGTTTTCCCAGCCTCACTAGCTGCTGCCTGTCTGTCAGGAAGCTGGTAATCCACGGACAGATGAAGGTGGGTACAGAGAGCTGGGTCAGTTTATTCAGGAGGGTATCCGGGATAATAGTGTTAAAGGCCGAACTGAAGTCCACAAACAGGATCCTTGCATATGTCCCTGGTTTGTCCAGATGTTGTAGGATATAATGCAGACCCATATTGACTGCATCATCCACAGACCTGTTTGCTCGATAAGCAAACTGCAGGGGGTCCAGGAGGGGTCCAGTTATGTCCTTCAGGTAGGCCAGCACCAGTCTCTCAAATGACTTCATAACCACAGATGTCAGAGCAACAGGTCTGTAGTCATTTAGTCCAGTGATTTTTGGTTTCTTTGGTACAGGGATGATGGTGGAGCGTTTGAAGCAGCAGGGGACTTCACACAGCTCCAGTGATCTGTTGAAAATCAGTGTAAAGATGGATGACAGCTGGCCAGCACAGGCTTTGAGACAGGCTGGTGAAACACCGTCTGGGCCTTTGGCTTTCCTTGTCTTCTGTTTCCTGAAGACACTGCATACATCCCTCTCACTGATCTGAAGTGCAGGAGGGGGGAGGGAGGGGAGGGGGGTGTTGATGGCTGTGTGTTGAGATGGCCAGAGCGGGTGTGGGGTGTGAAAATAATAGCAGAAAACTAGAATACAAACGGATTAAAACTACTTAATTTAGTGAGTATACAATGATTGACAACATTCTTTGCAGCAGCGATTTTGTAAAAAACAGTTTTCATGAAAATTGTCACTGGTGTTACCTTCCTTATGTGTAACACCAGTGACTGGTGATTTATGATGTCACTGATGTTACGGTGTTTTTTTCCTTTCACAATAAATAAAATCTTTCACATGTGACATGACGTTAATTTTAAATTAATTGAATTCTGCTAAATTCATGGAATTCTTTTTATTAAGCTTTAAAACAAATAGAATATTTCATAAACACCTTTAATATTGCTAAAGAAGTAATGCAACACCAGTGAAAAAAACATGGTGTATGCAGTCTTTAAGTACATGTACACACACACAAAAAAAATCATTAAGCTGTCATTTATGTGTACTCAAAGTAAATGGGTAATCTAATAATGTGGTCTAAGTTTAAATGTTAGAAAAAGAAATCTTGCCATACCAAAATTGGATGTTTCTGTGGAATGACCCGTATACAGGGGTTTTAAAGAGTCAAGGTTTCAAAACCAAAAAAGATTTTCTGTGATACCTATGAGCTGTGTTTACACAAAGTTCATTAAGTAATCACGAGGCCTAAAAGGAGTAGTCCACTTTATAGATGGGGCCCATTGACTTACCATAGTATTTTTTTTCCTACTATAAAAAGTCAATGGACCCCATCTTTAAAGTGGACTACTCCTTTAATACAAAAAGCACTTTGAAACAATTTGTGTTTATTTCCCGTTGTAGATGTTCACTGTGGACTTTACACTGAAGAAGAGCTGGCAGGGCGCCCGTGAAGACTGCCGTGCCCGTGGGGCCGATCTGGTGAGCATCCACAATGCTGAAGAAGAAATCTTCCTGTCCAAATACTCGAAGGGAAAAACCAAGTGGATCGGATTGAGTCTCAACCCTACGGAAGGAGGTCCGTTTATCACATGAAAATTGCGTCTTATGTGATGATTTGCTTTTGTAAAGGACTTTTAACTAACCAGTCAAACAATTATTGTTAGGTTCAGGAAGCAGCAGCAAGTTGATTTTAATCTCAAGATATAGTCAGAGTATTTCATTTTTAACAATATCCAAAACCGTTCCTCTCCAAGGTTACCACTGGAGCGATGGGACGCCGGTCAGCCACACGAACTGGGGTCACAATGAACCAAACAACCATGGCGGGCGAGAAAACTGCGTGGAGATGGTGACCACAGAAAACGGCACATCCTGGTGGAACGACCTGAACTGCGACGCCCATCAGGACTGGATCTGCATGATCCCAAAAGGAAAGAAACCAATTATACCCCCAACACCGCCGTCACCTGTACCAGGTAACTGCTGCATTCTGCCTCTTGCATAAATTCACAAATGTCTGGAGCAAACACCCATGAAAAACCTTGAAACATTTACTGTCTCATAGCTCCTGAATGTGGATCAAACCCTGGCTGGAGAAAGCACAATGAAATCTGTTACTACTACAATGACACAGATATCGTGGACTTTCACACGGCCGTTGTTAGATGTTATGAGGAGAAAGCTCAGCTGGTCTCCATCTCTGATGAGGCCGAGCAGTCTTATGTGGTTAGTCTGGTACGTGAGTCACCGTTACAGCAGATCAAAGATTGGATGGGATGGATGATTTGTCAGTGTTGTAATGGTTGGTCTGCTGTTTTTAGGTCGGGACCGGTCAGGCAGCTGTGTCGTGGATAGGATTGCGAATGTTTGGGGTTGCGGGTGGAGAATATTTGTAAGTATAGATGTCCTCAAGTGTTGGTTGCTTTTATTCACTTGTTCATGTGTAATTGCTGTGTGTCTGGAGGTGGCTGGATTTGTCTCCAGTGACGTTTGTGAACTGGGGCCCTGGAGAACCCAATGATGCCAATGGAGAAGAACAATGTGTGGAGATGAACAGATATCCAGGTACCTTTTAGTACTTTCGAAATAATGAAGCGGTTTCAGATAGAAGGGTCATTCCTGGTATTCGTTTGGGTTATGAATAGGTTCTTGGAATGATGCAAACTGTGGTCGGGCTAATGGCGGTTATGTGTGTAAGAAATATCCGGGAAACGACCACACGCCACCTCCACCAACGTCCTCCTGGGAAGGAAATTGCCCCGAAGGTACAGCTTGACATACGGCAAACATCCATTAACACTCATGATGATACCATGTGCAAGGAAATCTGGAAACCCAGACAGCAGATGATCCACCACCCTGGATCTGGGCCGAAATCGGCAGGTCCTGAACCGATTTGTTCCAGAGTCGTCTGCTGTCTGGGAATGCAGAAATAATTTTGCTGAAGAAACATTTGTTTTCATTAATCTGCTGTCACAGGATGGATGAAATTCCGCAACAAGTGCTACATATTTAAAGGAAGTCACAAACAACAAACAGAGATCAAGGCAAACTGGACATCCGCACGTGATTGGTGCAGACAGCAGGGAGGAGATCTTGCCGTCATCGATGATCAAAATGAGAACGGTAAAACTTACATTCTCATCTCTGTATAGGGTACAGCTCAGAGTCAGTAGTACGAGATGCTGTTATTTACAGTAGAAGTCATTTGGTCTGGATGTGTGAAGTGTTGACCACCTCTCTCTCACCAGATTACGTTGCTAGTTACCTAAGAGACCTGCTTCACCCTGTCTGGATCGGTTTGTCCGATAGGCAGCATGAAGGGAAGTTTGCGTGGAGTGATGGAGTTAGTCCGGTTTTATATACAAACTGGGCAGAGAAGGAGCCAAACAATGCTTATGGGCAGGTGAGAAATGAGTCTTTAGTCTCTTGTCTTGATAGATGTTATGGGATGCCAAAAAGTATCTAATTGAATGCAGAATAAAAGATGTAATCGTGGATGTTTTACATTGACCTTCTCCTTAGGAACACTGTACAGAAATATCCCACAATCACCTGATCACAGGCCGCTGGAACGATGAGAGATGCAGCCTGGAACGAGGATGGGTGTGCTCCAGAAAGAAATGTACTTACATGAATGAAAATCTGGAATCAAATTTCCTGAATAGATCTAGCAGCTATGTGTGATCAGTTAACCACTGATGCATTGTGTGGGTGTTGATGTCTCTTCCTGTTCTTCACAGCAAGCAGCATTCCCGTCCCTCCACCCACCCGCAGCCCATGTCCATCAGGATACATCATCTGGTACAGCAACTGTTATAAACTTATTTCAGAGCCCAAAACATGGGATGAAGCTCAACAGGCCTGCGTGAAAGAGGGTGGAAATCTGGCCAGCGTGGACATGAGTTACGACCAGGCCTTTATTTCTGGAGCTGTGCAGCAGGGCAAGACAGACGCCTGGATCGGACTCCGACGGCTGGTAACGTATACAACCGTGCTCTGGGGTTAAAAGCGTTCCCGTAGCTCGACTGCCCCAGATAGCCATGGACTCCACAACTGATCTGCAACGGAGGTTCGGCGGCGCCGTCCCTTAGCAGTGGATCCGGCCCGGAGTCAATAACGATTCATGAAATCATATGGAGGATTCTGCTTTCGCTGTAATTTTATGTTAGGGTTAGGTATGTTTTCAAACATTCTGGAAAGCGGCCGATGCGTTGAATTAGGAGTTTTATATAAGGATACATCTAAAACGTTCTGGGAGAGAGTACGCGAGGACTGGAATGGGAAAAGCACATACATTTAAAAACGTTTTGCTTCAGCATCGGCCTACACTCAACTAAATCTGCCTTTGTCGTTCCACAGCTTGACAGCGATTCTTACAAATGGTCGGATGGTTGGCCCGTATTCTTCACTCACTGGGGTCCGGGTGAACCGACCAATCACAAAGGAGAAGGCTGCGTCAGCATGCACGCCCCGTCACGATTTATTCAAGGCACCTGGAACGATACAGCTTGCGATGTGGCCAAACCCTACATCTGCAAAATCACTACAGGTAAAACTCGGAAACGGCACAAACTTTTCATATGCCTTGACCACAAATGCCTTGACACGTCTCAAACCCATCTTCAGAAAAGCCTCCGGCTACACCCGCTCCAGGCGATGGGAAATGTCTGCCGAGCTGGTGGCCGTACGGAAGACACTGCTATTATGTTTATAATGGGAAAGTTGGCTTCTCGTGGCCGGAGGCGCGACACTTCTGCCAAGAGGTCAGGGGAGCGGATTTAGCCTCCATCCACAGTCGGGCTGAGGTGGAATTCATCAGGAATATCAACTACACAAAGTACCACAATGTCTGGATTGGTCTGACCAAAGACCGTTCATGTAAGAAGCGAGCCTCAAACAAAATAAGATCAAGTTCAACTCTTGATGTAGTTTAGCTCTGTGAAGAGCTACTGTTGGTTCTTGTATCATTGGCGCTGCTTTTATGCAATTAAATATGAAATCTACTTTGCTTCAGATGTTACTTAAACACAGGCGATGCATAAGTGTGCTTGGATTTTGTTTGTGTAGTTGGATGGAGCTGGACGGATCTGACATCACTAGGCTTTACAAACTGGGCTCCCGGAGAACCCAACGAGGCCATTCATGACGGCGATGTCGGGAAAGAGAACTGCGTGGAGATGTACCATGACGGCAGGTGGAACGACAACTTCTGCGTGCAGAAGAGAGGCTTTGTGTGCAGACACCGTCAATGTACGTTCATGTCACTCATGAGGATTAAATGCAAATATCAAACCAAACTGCAGCACGTTTACCTTCTTCTTTGTGTCCAGATTATGTAACAGATGATAACGGAGACATAGTTATACCAACGGACGCGCCGGACAGTAAGTTTAACAGAAAACACACACACACACACAGGTTTGTATCTGCATTATATGTGGTTTGTATCTCAGTAGACAGCGGTCTGATCACCGGCGCTGTTATTGGGGCGATCGTGTGCGCAGCGCTGATATTCGCCATCATGTACTATATCTTCAGGGTGAAGGGTGTAAAACCAGGAGGCATCGGCATCTTTAAACAAGAAACTAAAACCATTGACGTGGTACGGTTAATTATTTTAATGTTCAGCTATTCAAATTTGATCCTAAATGTGCAAAAATGCAAGAAGAAATGTTTTACTTATGTTTTTTTTATCTCTTGGCAGCCTGCATTCACTAACCCCAACTTTAGTGGAGAATCGGAATCGTGATGTGTGAGAGATTCACTCACTCCTATACAGAAAATAAAGCCACAGTTCAAACCCTGAATCGTGAAGTCATCTCGTAATCATCTGTGCATGCAATTGGATTCTTCATTGTAATGTAAATTGTTAAAATACACACAATTGCGTTGATGTGCCAGCGTTTATTTGTTTGTACAGTTCCTTCTTGAAATTCATTTGAAATAAATATGCACTTAGTTTACATTTCTGGTTTACCAAAACGTATCACGAAAACATTTACAATCCTCAAAGGAAGGTTTCATAAAGTTGGCAGATGGAAGCTTTCCCAAAACTCAAAGCTGACACAAATCCTGAGACATTACATCAAACCGCAAAAAAACCCACAACACAAAAAATTCCCACACATTCTTCTACACATCGTACATGAATGAAAAATAAAAAGATATTGCCCTCCCCAAAAAAATTGCAGAATATGCTTTCATTTTAGACTTTCAGACAGGAGTTTGGTGTGGTTTTACAAAAACTATTTTCTGCAAGAAAAATTAATTTCATGTTTATATTTCACACGTTTCCAAAAGTTCATTATTTCAACCGAGACTTGCAGGAAATCCTCTTAACCCGCATCTGGAGTTGAGGTTAAAAGAAGAACAGACTGGACAGGAATACTGATTTAACCAATGAGAAGTCGCTATCTTAAGTGACACACCTGTGGGAAGTCAAGTCTGCACTTGAGATGAGCACTTACAGAAAGACAGTTACACAAACATCTACTCTTCTCCTTATGATTTAAATGCTCTTAAATAAGCTATGGCGATAAATGACTGACTGCTTGAACAGGAACCTAGTTTAGATATCAGGACTCAGTTCTAAAAGGTCGACTAGACTCAACGGCAGCATCATAACTAGTTCACTAAAGCGGTTAAAGTCCCATGACCTTTACAACTCACTTAAGATGTTCAGCTAAACACAAAATAAAGGCACCTGGCCAAACCCTCAGCGTGTCTGTCCGTCCTCTCAACACGTGACCACTGCAAACAAAATTAAATAAAGACGTTCAGTATGAGAAACACGGAGACCCGTCGGTACGTACTACTCAACTATCACAAGAACTCATGAGACGAGACTCTATCATCAATTCATCTGTCTATAAATAATGCAAGTGCATGCGCTGCTCAATGCAGGGTGGCGTCATCAGAAGTTCAGGGTTCGAGTCTGATCCAGTGGAGGCCGTGTCGTGCGTACTGAACCAATGAGCTCGCAGAAGACGCAAGACTCAGAGGACCAACAGCACAATCCAGCTCTCGCAGTAAACCTGCAAAAAAAAAAAAAAAATCAATGCAATTTTTACATTTGGATGTAAATCTGACCCCATTTCTCATGTAAATGACATTTCATGATGATCAAGTTTAGAGTTCATGTAGCTTAACAGTGTAATCACACTTGGATAAAACAAAATGCATACATGTAAAAAAAACCCTGCTCCAAACAGACAGTATAAGCTAACCCAAGCTGTGAGGTTATACAGATAGATTTATACCATGGGGCTGTTGAATGCTTTATTCTGATTGGTTGAGAAATGTTTCACGGGTATGCATTATTTTTCAATAAAAGCACACCTGACCGGTAAAATGTCTTTAAATAACCATCAGAGCAATGTTAGTGGTAACTGTGGTATAATAGGAATAATTGACTCCACGTCCTTTGAATTATTTGAAAACACCCGCTTCATGTCATGCCACATCACCATACTGGGTGTGCATTATTGTTAAAAAATTCCTTAAATGTTTAAATGACTTAAAATCAAATGAAAAGGAGCCGTGTTTACCGCTTCCTCTGAGAGCGACTTCATCCGCCTGATCCCACGCATCCAGAGCGTTCAGAAACAGCGCCGTAATCTCCAAGTAAGACACCGCCACCTGTTGGACGTCCTGAGGAACGACGACGGTACCGCCGGAGCTCACGGGAGATGCAGACTGATTCAGAAGCAGGGTAACGTATGAACGTGTGTGGACATCAAAGAAGAAATGAAGAGAGTTTTGACTCACTTTAAAATGCCCAGCGAGCGTTCGTGAATATTTGAGCGCTGAATCTCGTCTGTAGCGGAACATGGCCATCTGTAGCAGAGACTCGCATCGCAAACTGAGGACAAAAAGTCCATCTCACACACACGACATAAAACTCAACGTGCTAATAAAGGAAGAAACGTCCTCTGTTCTCACCACAGAACTAAGAAATCTCTCTCGTGAGCAGCAGCTGTAGGGTCTGTGTAGTTCTTTAGTTTAAGTATGAACCTGAACACAAACACAATTAGAGTAAAGTTTAATCATCATCATCTTATGTTCAGATTCTTCTAGAATAGGAATGACCCAAACTTCTGGAGATGGACAGTCCTGCATGGTTCAGCTTTTACCCAAATCAAACCCAGCTGATCAGGGTGCACTGAAGCAGGAAGGAAGATCTCCAGGGTTTTTCTACAAACTTCATTTTTGTTCACATGACCCAAATACACAACATTTAATGATGATCAAAAAAAGATAAATGCACATGATTTTAAATATACACTATTTTACCTGATCAGCTCGACGGTCTCGTAGAACATGGTATATGCAGATTTGGGCGTTTGGGGGTCTGCCTCCATTGCAACTCCACTCTCCACAAACGACAGAGCAGCTTCCAGATAGTTGAGGGCTTTGGACATCTTATCCAGCTGAAGAAACATGATCAGATCAAAACAATCATCTCACGGCTGTAGTAAACATAGGGGTCGGGGGGAATCGAAACACTTTATAAACACCGTTGCGTCTGCTTTGTGCTTTAGTTTTTTTGCTTCCCTCATATGATCCTCGACAGAATGTGGCCTGGAAAACAGAGGTTAAAGGTCAATCACACATCAAGCGTACATGAACGCTGCGTCTAACCGAGAGATGCCCACCTGCGGTCCAACTGCAGCAGCACTCTTGGTTTGGAAGCGGAAGGACACGTCAGCTGCGCAGGTGCATCGTGGCCCTCGCAGGCTTTCTGTGTAATAAAATCACTGATAAATCAAATGTTTTACATCCAGACTGAATCCAGCATTGTTAAAAGATGTAGAGGACCTGTAGATGAGCTGCTGTCTTCTGCTGCTGTCTGTCAGGAGGAATCTGTTTCTGTTTCATGGCCCTGCACCTGCCAGTGACTCTATAGAAGAATCGAGAGGGTTTGCATTAAGTCTGTGTGGACCGTCAGGTGATTTCCACTGATTATTATTATTCTGTAAAGTTAAAAAACCCTTTTAAAATACATAATGAATCTAGAGAAAGAAGAAATTTAAAATACACATCAACCCCTTCATTTCTATATGAACTATGATACATTACATTAGATAACAAGCAGCTTTAAATATAAAAAACACAAGAATACTTCATAAAGAAACTTTACAAAGCAAAAGTTTGTTTGTTGAGTTGACTACAGAAAAAAAACTTTGTGGTTCAGACTTTTACTTCTGATAAAGATAGCAGCAGCACACATTGGATGTTTTGTGATCTAGTGAAATAACATTAAGATGTTCATGAAAGTGACTTAAGTAGTGAGGAATCCCAATAAAACAACCCAGCAAGCAATTAAGCATTTAAAAGACATCTCAAAGTCATCGGAACACAGCCCAGAAGTCTAAGCTAAAACAAGGCAAAATTTGAGTTGTCAGGAAAAATTTATGAGAAGTCTAACCATAGCCCAAAAGTAAATGAAAGAAATTAAATCAATAAAAGTAAGTAACCATGATGAACTTGTAATCACTGTTGACTTTGCCTACATGATGGAATATTGGACACAAAACCAAACTCAAGTTTACTCACTAAAAAGCGGTTTACTCACAGCCGGACTATATCGGGTCTATAGTTGACCTAGACGGTGAGACTAGTCGTCCTAATGCTTGCTGGGAAATTATGTTTTAAAGAATAATGTTCATTTATGCTTTCCACAAATGCAAATTCTGTTTGCCTATATGGGTGATTCTCACAAAATCCAGACTTAGGTGTCCAACATCAGATTTTTTAAAAAGCATTGAAGCCAATGTTTTATTTGCACATATAAGATTAAGGTCTAAACTTACTATAACCATTATTTTTAGAGGATTTAAAAAATATTTTCTATAGAATTATTTACATTTTTAAGATTATCATTATCAAATATTATCATTACCACAACATGATATTACATTTACAAACGTATGTTTCGGTAATGAGATCTAAAAAGTTACCTTGACAAACAAAATTTTATCTGGAGGGAAAAAATAAAAACTGCTTACCTGGTAGCCATCTTGAGTGTCACAGTCAATTATGTCCCTTCCAACAATTTTTTTTTAAATGTTAGTTCCTTGAGGGCTTAAACAATGATGGAAAATTGTTGTGGAGGATGAGAAAATTGGTCTTGGACACATTTATATTCCTTATTATTGTCTCTACATTTACCAGTGATCACCAAACACCACATGTTTCTTTACTGTAAATGTTTATAGTATAACATGCACTGAAGCTTTTTATTTTTTAGATTTTTTAATTCGAAATATTTCCATGTCAAAGAACCCAAATCCAGTCATGGACACGTTGTGGTAATGAATATTTTCCTCTTAAATGTGGAAAACAACAAAATTGGTTTGTATGATGTCATTTGAAATCATGTGCAAAATAGTACATGAAGATATGTTTGTAACTGTATGCTTCTTATTTTGGTATCATTTACTTTTATTATCAAAATGACACCTCATAAATCTAATTTCGTGAGAATCACCCGTATGCTTATAAACTCAGAGTAATTATATCTCAATTATGTACAATATTAAGAAGATTTACTCCTGCTTGATGTAATTAAGAAGGTCTTTTTGTACCCAAACATCCCCCAAATATTACAACGTGTTATTTTATGTTGTGACATTAGTAATTACATGGATTTTTTTTACCAGAATTGTGTATGAATTCACAAACCAGTCATGTTTTAAAATATAGCGAATGAGATCAAATTTTTAAATGTTAAGTGTATCAAAATGAATTCATAACAAATAATGATCATTTTTTTTACTATAGTTGCATTGTATGGTGATTAAGTTAAACGAGGGGTTTGAGATGAAGACAGGGTGTTTCATCACGCCGGTCAGGGCTTTATTGACATCCACCCTCATATTAGAGCATATTACTTTCTATAATGGCGAAATACACACACCTACATTTTACTGTGTTGAACGCTTTTGGCTGTTCACTTAAAATGTCAACCTTTCATGTGCAGGCGCATGATAAATAATCATCAGCTCTGGGTTGAAACCCTAGTTAAGGGAGTTAAGTTGATAACTAGCGTCAGATGAACCTGGCTTGAATTTGTCAACTCGACAACTCAGAGTTTGTTCGTACAGCTGGCCACAGGTGACTTAGATGTCGTCTTGAGGTAGACAGTTTTAGCTTTATGAAATACTTTTACAGCATAAAATTGGTACAGACACGCTCATTAAAGAGCTTCTGGAATGGTAAATCAGCAAATTATGAGCTGCTTTTAGCCTTAAATGTTTTGTGATTATGGTCCCTGTTGTCTTTTTATAACACAAGGATTATTCCAGGATGTTTTAAACACAAAATTTACAGTCAACTCTCTGGGTTTGTCTAGGTTTATAATAATTGTTGTTGTGCAAACTTTTTAAAATATCTGCTGCATAGTTCAGCTATGATTCACTGCAATTGGCTACGAGTTTGTGATTTGCGTCGTGACTCACTTTGATCCGCTGATGATGTTTTGAGAGGAAGAATACGGTGTTTCCATTTTCAGTTTTTTCCTTTGAGACACTCCATCCAACTCGGCCTGAAAACACACAAACGGTCTATACCAGGTGTCTCCAACCCGGCTCGTGGGCAGATACCGTCCTGCAGACTTCAGCTCCAACACACATGTCTGTAATTATTAAGCAAACCTGAATACTTTTGAATACTTCAGCTGTTTTGATTGGGTTGGAGCTAAAATCTGGAGCAGGGTTGGAGACACCTGGTATTGACTAAAATTATAAGTACAATGGAAACATTCACAATTAAAATAAAAAAAAAAACCCAATTCAGTTAAAAATGCATCTCCTTTACTGAAGGAGCAGGTTATGGTTTGACCATCTGGTTAGGGTTAGTGAATTTTGTGCATGTTTTCAGGTTCCAGCAAGCACGTGATCAATAAACAAAACTGTCAGAAATGTAATCAGATTAAAATCAAAGACAGATTCTTCTCACAGGTCTCTTGTGTCCAGTGGGTTTTCGAGGGCCGGCTCTCTTGGCGACCCCAGAGAGGGACTGGGCTGTTTTGGGCTCTTGAGGGATTCTGGAGAGCAGGTTCAGCTCTATCTTCACCAGCAGGGAGCGACAGGTTATTTTTGTCTCTGTGTGTTCGGTGACGCAGATAGACAGATCTCGTGTTTTACTTGCAACTCTCACTCTCCTTTTCTCCGTTTTCTTTCTGCTTTCTTTCGCTCTTTTACTGCGTTGGGAATTCTCGAGGCATGTGCTCTTCACCTGTAAACTCTCACCTGCAAGCGTGCTCATCACAGTCTGTGTGTGATCTGCCTCTATATCATTGTGGGTTGGGTTACTATAGCAACCCAGTTGACCTTTAGCCTCAGTCTTTCCATTGGAATCATGCGAGTTGGGCATGATGACAAAACAAGGGCCCTCAGGATTCTGTTGGTTCTCCCTTGAATATAACCATCTTCTCAACTGCCAGTCTTTCTTT
This sequence comes from Paramisgurnus dabryanus, assembly GCF_030506205.2. NCBI lineage: Eukaryota > Metazoa > Chordata > Actinopteri > Cypriniformes > Cobitidae > Paramisgurnus > Paramisgurnus dabryanus. Next base: position 7,833,175 of record NC_133354.1, read on the forward strand.
ATCTGGACCTAAACACCCACACACACGCACGCGCACACACACGCACGCACGCACACACACACACACACAGTGTAAGGTTAAATGTCAATGACTTTCTTTAATGTTATTCACTTAACAGAATTTAATGTAGTTCCTATAAGGATCCTTATAAGGATAAGGATCTGCCTTTGGTGTGACGAACCACTTAATTTTAACTACAGGGTTAAGCATCGACGAATCGACTGCCTTTAATTATAAGGTCTGACAAATTTCTTAACTCTTGATTAGTTATATGGTCGAGTTTGTGATCGTGAACTTGCAGCAACTGATGCAAGGACTCTAAGCGACAATTGAGATCCACTTGAACGAGTCAATATAACGATGAGTTAAATAGAATGATCAAACGTTTATCCAAATTCTATATTTATATCAATTTGATTCATATTACAATACGTTTTATATCTTTGGAGTCAGATGTAAAGTTGCGTAATGTTAAAACATCATCTACAAGCACCAGAAAAGACCCAACGCGTTATAATGCTCGGCCATGCCGTTTGGATTCCGTCGTTGGGCCAAACGGATGGATGGGGTCATATTTGTTCCTCTTACACTGTAATGAGTCAATTCATTTAGAAATTTGTTGAGCAAGAAACATGTTGAAGGTAATATACTGTACACTATAGAGTATTATTAAGAGTATGAATATGCAACATCATCACAACCTGATTATAAAACTGCAGCAGTGTGATGAGATATTAATAACCCCAAAGAAAAGTCCCATAATAAAAATGTACATATAATTGAAGTGCCACTGTGGTGAAAATCATGTTTTTATTGTTGTTTTTTATGTCTTTGTGGTGTTTCTAATATGCTTTAATATGCATATTCATCATTCAACACTACCGCTGAGTAGTTGATCCATAATATTTAAGTTTTTCAAAGAAAACTTTTACATATGCTATTATGATTCTCTATGATGAGTTTTAGTGCTTAAATGATCGGTTTCAGGGAAACTTTAATATTCACGTGAATACACAAGTTCATAGACTCATGTTACCTGTGTGTGTGGCAACATCACATCTGCTGCTTTCTTCTCTGGACTGACGATCTCATTGTCTGTGTCTGATGAACTGCTGTCAGAACTACTAGAGATGCTGAAATCACCCCTACACACACAGAGAGAGAGAGAGAGACTGGTGTAAGTTTTAGGGTTAGGTGAACTCAAGCTTTTCTTTAGTTATCAAATGTAAACTCTACAGATCCTGACTGTCGTCTGATGCTCAATTCAATCAGGTTGGACCTGCACAACATCAATCAGTCCAGTTTAACACTTGATGTTGATACTTACTGGTGTTCCTGTTCAACTGTGTCTGATTCATGAACTTCTAGTCAAAAAGGACAAAACAAAATCAATATTTTATATAGTATCCACAGATCTCTTTGAGGACACACCTACATGAAGCTAATGAAACCCACACGTGTACAATCTATATGAAGTTGAAATATGTGGGAACGTTTTTATTTCATATTTAAGACAAACTTACTGGGAGTGGGGAATGCTTGTGGCTCCTGTTACAGGAATAAACCAGTTAAAATCCACCAGTTTGAATGAAATCTAATGAAAGAGATTATTCTGATCTTTTTTAGACCTCAGTTAGGATGGGGAGCGTGAGCGACTCTCTTGTACTCGGTGAACAAATGCTTGCCAACAGCTCAGGCCATGATGTCATTTCCTGTGTGATGCAAAGACATTAAAAAAACCTTCATATCGCCTCTCAAATACATTTAGACAATCTTCTCTGACCTTCAGTATGTCGTCCACCTGACACGCAATCTGCAGAGGAACAGAAGCACAAATCAAGACATACAACTGATGATGAGCAGGTGTCTCTGTGTGTATGTGGAGGACACTTAACACTCACATCAACAGACACTGGCGGCTGCTTCACAGACTGGTTTGGACTGACGCCGCTGTTCTTCGGGTCAGGTAAGTGCTCATAAGTGTCTGGCGAAGCTTTAAAATCTGGAGAGGCAGTGGTCATCTGGTCCTGACCATCCATCGGCCTCACGTACGCCGTGGGCTTCTGTTGGTTCACCAGGCCCGGTTTACAGTGCAAATTAACCAGGAGCGCTTGGGCCGGCGGAGGAGCCTCCATCTGTGATGGCTCCGCCTCACGGAGTTCAGGAGACGGCTCATCCACGCCGCTGGACTGCAGAGGGGACAACGGGTCGGCGGGTGGAGACAGCGCCGGTAACTGGTTCGAATCATAGCTCTCATTCTTTGGTACAGACCCCTGTGAAGGAGCAAAAGAGGCGGGTGAGGTCTCACAAACAGGCGTGGACCCCTCCGCGTGTCCTGATGAGTTTCGGAAATTAGACCGGTCCGCCCGGAAAAACTGTGCAGAATGACCGAATGGAAACACGGAGCAAAGTTCCCTGGGTCCGACATCACATCCGTCCTCAAAATTACCCAGCATCCTCTGGATGCGAGCGGACAGCTCGTCACTCTTGTTTATCTGAAAGAGAAATCAGACAGAAAATTCTGTTGAAGTGAATCTCAGTTAGGGCTGCTGGTGAGACTCTGGAAAGATTTCTGCTCATTTGGACAGTTTGTTTGTTTCAGGCTGAAATGATCTGCTTAAGTTGATTTTAGCTGCTGACGTCAGCTGGTCTAAATACCATTTTTTGTGCTTCGGTAGTAATCAACACAGAATATTTGATACTTTGGAGGGTGAAGGCAGAACACATTCATCTCTTAAATAAAGGCAGGAATATCTGTCTTTTGGTCTGGATTTTTATTATGTGGAGAACTGTTCATCCTATACACTTCACACATGGGTGAGTTACAGGTGTGGGTCACCTAACTCTTTACCTTATATGGCTCACTAAATAGAGGAGTGATTCTGTCATAGCGCGTCTCCTCCTGCTGCACCTCCTGGTTCCTCCTCTCTCTCTCTCCATCTGTCTCAACACGTTACGTTCCTCCATGTGAGCACTGAAAGAAAACACAGAAGATCAAGAGACTCTCTGTGACAGCCACACGTGTTGTGTTAAAGACACACTGATCTGTGTGTTTGTTAGTGATACAGGCAAATTATTTTTAGTGTTTAATAATTACAATAAATCATAAAAAACTACAATTATTAACTTTTTATTTTATAAAACATTCAATTAATTAAACCCTAACCTATAATATACGATTTTCATTAAAAGTTCATTCAGTTCTTTTGCAGGGTTTTGCAGTCTTTGTTAATAGTTGATGTGTATACAGCATAGACAGTAAAAATTATGGCCATAGTGTCCGTGACGTCACCCATAGGTTTGTGAAGAGCTTTTTTGAAGCCAGTATTAGGGGGTGCCTGCCGTTGCCATCTTTGCCGTGAATCACTCGCGGATATACGAAAATGGGTAAAGAGGTGGGACACGGGTGAAGCGGAGGTGACTGGTTGCTGAAACTTTAAGGCTTAATATAATTTAAACAGATGAATTACAAAATTCACCCCCCCTCACAGTTGTCACGAAGGGCAAAATTAGCTATATAGAGCAAAAACACTTTTTGTACCAGGCTGTAAACATATTATTTTCAACTGTAATGTTGGGCATTTTAACATGGTGGTCTATGGAAATGACTCCCTTTTGGAGCCTCTAGTGGCCAGTCGATGAATTCCAGTTTAAATCACTTTCATATTGGCTTCATCGGAGAGATCGGAAGGTTACCTCGGTACACGGTCATAGACATCACCACCTGTCACCTCTGTCATCCTTTCCTCAACTCAAATACAGGTCTAAGGAGGAAACGCCATTTGTTATCTGTACATTGTTTTGAGAATAATAAAAGAAATTTTGGGCAGTGCCTTACTGTGATGAAAACGAAACAGCGTCACTGGAGTAATGGCGTGAGGCCATTCACAGTTCATTCACAGTGCGCAATGATGTTGGTGTTTTATGGTGAAGACACATAAAAAAACACACCTGTCGAGGTGTCGGCCGCCTCAAAAATCTTTATCCAGGAGAAACCCTGTCATGTATGTTTTTACAAAGTCTAATGCATAAACCACACAAAGCTATTCAAAATTTAACAAAAACATATTTCATGCGCATTTAATAATTTATTTATACAACTAAGCAGTGCCCATACACTTTGCCAGTTACAAAAAAGTTATAGGAATCCTAGTATAAGCCATCACCATATTTAATAATTATTTTTGTTTATTGTCTATTTTGGTGTAAAGCTGCTTTGAAACAATGTACAAAAGTGCTACATGAATACATTTTGATTCATTGATCTAAAATCTTGAGATTACGACTTGTAAATACAACTTAGTTTGGTCGTTGATGTGGTCAGGGGCCCGTTTCAATAAGGAGGTTTAACCAACTCGAAGTTAAAACTTAAACTCTAAGTTGACTTACTCTGAGATAGGAAACTGAGTTTTTGGTTACAGAACAGCTGATTTGAGTTAGTTTAATCGACTCGGAGTCGGTTGACTCTGAGTTAAGCGTATGCACAACAACAATGAAATGCCATCATCAGTGAAGCTTTGATATTACGCTTCACCATGGTAACAGCGCATAAAAAAGATGTATAAATCCTCTGTGTTGCTGCAAGTGTAGACAACTACGAGCATATATTTTAAAGAAAAAAGTTGTTGGAAATTGCTACTCTAGTTAATGCATAGGCTACATTTAATTTTCATCACGGTTAAAATATCATAATTAAATAAACTGAGGACATACGTTTTTACACCTTAAATTCATTTCATGCAGATGCAATCCTATGGACAAAAAGACAGCAGCTCAGCTAAAAATTAAATTAGGCATAAAAGGCTACGAACTTCACAAATTTTTTTTATGAATAAACTGAATTATGCCAAGCCGGTATTTGAACTCAGGTCACCAACAGTACATCTGTGCTAACCACTGCGCACAGCACTAACCACTGGACCAGCGACAATGATGAGTGGATTCATAAGAAATTTAAAGGCAACTGTTCAACTGCACAGCCACAAAGGCTGATATTAGTCACTTAAGGATATTTATATATCTAAAATGACTGCAAAGCAAAATAATAAAATAAGGCAAGGCAAGTTTATTTGTATAGCACATTTCATACACAGAGGTCATTCAATGTGCTTGACATAGAAATGAGAAAACAATGTATAAGAGAAAAAAGTATGTAGAAATAAGGAGACAAAAAAATTAAAAGATACATGAGAATTTAAAATATCAATTAATAAAAAATAAATGTGATTTTAATAAAAACGGTTAAAATGTGTGAAAAAGTGAATAAAAGTATAAAACAGTTAAAATAAGAATAAAAACAAGAAAAATAAAAAATAAAAAAATAGTGCATATAAAATATAGTGCAACCAGTTCGGACGCAGCATTGTGCTCATCAGTAAATGGATAACTTATAGTTATAACTTACCTCTCCTTCTGAAACAGACTTAACTTACCCCGCTGTCTCAGCTTTAACCTACCTCACATTTTGAAACGGACAACTCAGAGTTTCCCTCATTTCAAGGTTAACATACTCAGACTTTTCACTTAACCACCTGTCTAAAACGAGCCCCAGAACTCGGTTCTATTTTTTCTATTTGTGATTTCCCAACTAAAAAAAGCTGTCAGTTCGACGTGTGCCCTAAACACGGACGGACGGACGGACACAACACCGCTGATGATAATTTTTGTATTAACGTGGATGTGTATCGGTGCATTCGCACAATACTTTTACATTTCATGGTTAAATGTTAATGTTTACTGAGACTCTACTGTTAATTTGGTGAAGATATTTGCCGTGTTTCCGTGTATATTTGTAAAACTAAACTTCTCACCTGTTTGCTCCGTTTACTGTCGGTTTGTTCCTCGCGCCACCGGTATTCGGTCATTCGTCATGATTAATCACGTGATTTTGTCGTTTTAGAAATACATAGACCGCGCATTGGCCACTTTGGTCCCCTCCTGTGATACGTCAGCGGCGCCGCCATATTAGATGTGGCAACTAAGAGTACCCTAACCTGCAAACAAATGCGAGTAAACGGGGAGTTGCGTTTTTTTTTTAAGATTTCAAGTACAATAACTTAAACATGTTTAACCCTACAATCAGAAAAAGAATGGAAGCCTGAAGTGGTCATGTTTAATTGTTTATTCTTTCCCGTATCTATAAACTATTTCATGTCATGATTACGAGAAAACAATATAAGTAATGTTTATGTGCTTCTTCAGCCCAGTCCAACCTTAAATCACTTACTTACTAAGGTTATTAAAGACGATTAGATTGCAATATTATTGTGTGTGTAAAATATGTGAGCTGTCACATCCATAGTTTCTTTCTCTTATAGGTGCATACAAAACTAAAAATTTAAATAAATATTAATTGTTGCATCACTTGAGCTGTCCCTTCTCCATTTGTTGGGTAGAATTGCTTCTGATTTGTGCATTTTACTTCACGAAATTTCTACACAGTATGTTGTCTCCTTAAAACTTGTGTCCTTTTTGTTAAATCTATAACATGCATGTATGTATCCCTCATCTAAAAAAATATAGACAGATATTTTTCTAATGTTTGGACTCTTTTATCAGACTCGAGATGGCGTCAGTGAGGAGTAGTCTACTACAGTATTTAAATCTCTGGCAACTGCATGCCAATATTTTCTTAATCTTTTAGCATAAAAGCTATTAAGATAAGACTAACCACAACTTACGAAAATTAACCATGGTTTTACTACAGTTAAAACCAAAAAAACATCAACAAGAGCTAAGAGCATTTTCAAAAACCATAGTTAAACCATGGTTAGTGTAGTAAAACCATAGTTATGCTGATAGTGAACAATACACCAAAAAACATGGTTGCTTCACTTTTACCACAATAAAACCATGGTTAATTTTCACAAGGGACAGCACGCCACCATATAGCACTATTTGATGTAGGCTATTACTACACAGGTCCATTCTTCTGATATTGAATCTTAATAATTTACTTTATTACTGTGAGTGTAGTAGGTTATCTTTTCTGTACCGTACATATATAGCAATCATTTACTGGACCATTTAGTCTGCAAATACTGTAGTCGTTTTTCCATCATTTCCGTTAAACCTTAAAGTGTTAACCAGTGGTTTTTATCAAACATTTTAACTGAAAACTTGTCACACGTGCAGTGAGGAGATCCTGTGAAGTGTCATTATTAACTGTCGTGCTTATCCACTAAGTAATCGGAAGTCTTACATTTAGTATTTACATTAAATTAATTAGACTACATATTTGTGAGGAGAAAATCAGTGATGTCCCACACTGCCAGGAGAATTTAGCCTTTATTTTTGCAGAATGGTCATTTTAAACATGCATTTTGAATTTTAACCCAAACATGCAATATCCTTAAATAGCCCCAAAAAGGGCAGATGCAGTTTTCATCCTTTTCAGAAGAGGGCGAACTTAAACAAATCAATGTAAGGATGAAGATAAACACAGAACAGAAGTGGTGCCTTTAGAAATTTTATTACCAAAATAACTATGCATTTATTTATATACAGGCTACTGAGAAAGTAGGTCATTTTGAGTTTTGTTTTTTCATTGGCCAATGCGCAGATTCAATTTGACCAAAGTTGTATTTAAACCATAAGTTCGTAAAAATAAATCATCTTGTGCTTTAATCATATGGCACACCACATACACAAAAGTGGCCTTTTCTATATAAACAAAAGCATTTTACAATAAAAAGCTCTTAAATCTGATTCAAATAAAGCTAGTTGACATTGAATTAAAATAATAAAAAAGTTTTTATCATAAGACACAACTTATCAAAAGGCCACTAACGTATTCAGCTAAAGCATTTGTTCATGTACAGTCCAGCCTGCATATGATATAAAGAGCAAATATATTATGATGTTAGGACATAATAATGTTTGTTGGCAGTGCAGTGTGTGAACATAATAATAAAAAACTCCTCCTTTTTAATCCCCATTAAACCAGAGCAATCTCATTAGACATCCTGCTTTGATTTTCTTGTTAATGTGACGTCATACTGACAAAGCCATGCCCACAGTCACTGACTGGTTAATTTTACCCAAAAGCTTTTCTAAATTAGTTAGTTAGCATGTTGTAGCACGAATTAATGCTCCTGCAGAATAGGGTCATTTTGGACATGTCAGAAATAATTGACGACGTGCCATTGAATTATACGAAAATAATGCACACCCAAGGTGCAATGCGGCACGACGCGAAGCACACCGCGGGTGTGCATTATTTTCGTATAATTCAAAGGACCGGAGTCAATTATTCCTCTTATACCACGGTTACCACAAACATTGCTCTGGTGCCTATTTTTAAGACATTCGACAAGTACGGTGTGCGGTTATCAGAAATGAATGCATACCCACGGAACATTTCTCAGCCAATCAGAATACAGCATTCAACAGACCCGTGGTATAAGTTATAATAAATGATCTATGGGGAATTTTGAGCTGAAACTTCACAGACACATTCTAGGCACACTTGAGACTTACAGGCTGTTTACATCTGGTATCAAGATACGTCTTGGTCCATCGAATCACAAGTGGACGACGCTAAAGACAGGTGTAAACGGGGTGTAAAACATTTTAAGCTTGTCCACTTTTGACCACATTCAGAGGTAGTCGAAAACAGATTCGACCGGCCACAAAAAACCACCTACTCTCCATCTAATGTGAAATAACACAATGTTTTAGCATCAGACATGACTTCTAGTGCGAATACAGTGTACAGCGCCATCTTTAGGCTTTCATTGATAAAACTAAAGCAGCTGCTCTCTGCCTCTTTCATTTTGCGAACATTTGAAAGCGGACTCTGACATAATATTAGTGCGTGTCAATTAAAACCCGTCATTTCTTTTACTTTAACAAAAGCACAGGGACTCGCCCACAGCAGTCTCCACAGACCACCCCATCAGTATTCAGGACAGAAATCATCGAAAGTGAAAAAAAGAGACAGATAAAAACACCAGGTGTAAACGTCAATGTGTCTCTCTTGTCCACTTTTGATCCGACTGACCAAAACGCATCTTTATACCAGGTGTAAACAGCCCCTTGTGTTACATCTTGTAAAAACTGGCATAATTTTGGCCCTTTAATGGTATAATGATAAATAGCTGTAACACTACTAGCCCGTAGTAAGAGTTTATTGGGACCTTAATCTTTGTGTCTCATATTTGAAAGATTTAATCAGGTACGAGTCACGCTCTTTGTGTGTTTATTTCTAATAATGGCAAGAAAAGGTGGACAGCGTAATGTGTTTTTCAGGATTCGTGTCAGTCTGACACAGACAGTCTGTCGCTGCTTTTGTCTCAGATGAGGAGTGACATCGAATCGCAGGCCGCAGTCGTCAGGCAGTATGGATGCGGAGTCGTGGGGTTGAATCGGGTCTGTGTGGGTCGATGAGCTGATGTGAATCTGGACCATTTCTTCATTCAGAAGTGATTCAGAAGCTGGCAGTAAAACAAAAACTTTATCCCACAAACTCCACCTCTTTTGCACATCCCAGCAAAACTCTCCTGCTTCTCCTGCACAGATTGAACAGACGGGTCATGGGTTTAAATCTCACGTGTAGAGGGGGGCGGCTCTCTGTGGCTCATTCACAATACATCAGTGGTTCTCAAACTTTTTCAGCGTGCGGCCCCCCTTGTGTACGGCCCCCTCCAAAGAAAATTTTTGACAAATTTGTTCTAAAACGTAACATTTTAATTTAATAATACATATTGAAACATATTGGTTAGTAGCCTTATTTTTTTAAAGTTTAATTACACAGAATTGATGATAAATTAATGTAGGCCCCCCTGGAACCATCTAGCCCCCCGGCCCAAATTTAAGAACCACTGCGTTTACCAGAAGTGCAAAACATGATGAAAACTTGGTCAGAAATTAAGAATGTATTATACACACATTAAGTGTATACATTTTACTGTTTCTATGTACTTTTCTCTACCGACACTTTTTAACCACCAACGTGCAACATATATATATATAGTGACTGAGGCGTCAAGACATCAACCCTAACTTTTCATTTAATCTTTTGTTTCAGGAACACACATACACACACATGCGCACATACGTACCTGAATCTGAGTCTCTGAATCGGACAGTAAGTATGTTTTGTCTGTTCAGGATCTGTCTGTAAGTGAGCCCCGTGCAAGTTAACAGACACTGCGACGGCAGCTCAACATCCATTGGCATTTCAGTAATAATCTCATCCTCATCCAAACACTCAGTCCAGCCGCTTCCCTCAACAACCAGCACAAATGTGAACACAGCACACAGAGATCCGCACATGAACCACAGTGAAGCCACGCGTGACATCGTGAATGTTCGTCTGATGTTTTTAGCTCTTGTTGAAAGTTCAGAGTGTGATTTTCAGTGAGTGAGTGAGTGAGTGAGTGAGAGAGAGAGAGAGAGAGAGAGAGAGAGAGAGAGAGAGAGAGAGAGAGAGAGAGAGAGAGAGAGAGAGAGAGAGAGAGAGAGAGAGAGAGAGAGAGAGAGAGAGAGAGACTTCAGAATCTTTTACTGACTGCGCAACAGCAGTGCGCGAGCACATCACACACACACACACACACACACACTGCGCGCACACGCAATCAGCGTGCCAGCAAACGGGCATAATGTTCTGTTATGTAAGGAATGCATCTTAACCTGCAGCCACACTCGCGACCACAACCAATCAAACTGAGCAAAAACTTTGAGTTCATCTGAGTTCATTTTGATAAATCTCAGCATACTTACATAAGCTTCCAGAAAATGCACGCGCACATGATAAACGTTATTACGGTGAAATAAGCAGATCACTTATTTACTTCATGAAAGCTTGTTTAATAAAACATCATGCAGATACATGTCAAAATAAACGTTACTGAAATCAAATGATTTTGAACAGAGGCACATCATGCAAATAAAAAGACCTGATTAAAAATGAATCTGTTTAAAAAGATAAAATAAAAGAAGGTCATCAAAATACACTGCATGAAACCCAAGAGTCAAATTTTTAAACTATTTTAGTACTGAAACGTAATGTCTCCACCCTTTCATTCCACTGTTCCACTAGAGATACACATGAACAAACAAGATCTGATGAGTGAAAAGCTAATCACAAATTAATTACAATCAAAAAATAGCATCTAAACTAGATTCGATCAAATTCATACATGTTTCAAAAGAATTTCATTATGGTCATAGGACTGAATCATGCTGGGGAAACTTTTGGCAGGGTTACATTTTGATGTTTTTATGGAACAAAAGGCTGCTGGCCAATAAACTGAGCGCAGACTTTAACCCTTAAACTCTAAAAGTTATTCATTTTATACATTCAACAGAGAGAGAGAGAGAGAGAGAGAGAGAGAGAGAGAGAGAGAGAGAGAGAGAGAGAGAGAGAGAGAGAGAGAGAGAGAGAGAGAGAGAGAGAGAGAGAGAGAGAGACAGAAGGTTCATTGTGCTCTTTTGTGGAAAAACAAACACTGGGTTTGATTAAGATTTAGACGTCTTCTGAGAAAGGTAAAATTATATTTTTCCACTTCATTTTTAATAGCACCCTTAAAACCTACAAAATTTAATTGTTTGTATTCACAATGTCTCTGTCTGACCTCAGCAAATATAACATTTCAAGGCAGTCTAATAAAAACATTTTTTTTCGGCTAAAACAAGTTTGCCAAGCCAAGAACCTAAAAAGCTTGATTTTTTACTGTGTCAGTAGCTCTATGGTGGTGTTCACATAGGTAGGGATTAGGTTTTTAGGAAGGGGTCATGACCTCAGGGTCTTCTCCGGGGTCACAGCCACACTCACGGGCCAAGCTAACAGAAGACACAACCAAACTCCAGCCATCCACGTAGACGAACGGGAGAATATCATGAGCGGTCGCCTTACAGCACTGGGGAATAAAATGAAAGTCACTTCTTCACATAGACATTATGTTTTTTTTCCACCCAAACACTGTGGATAGATACTAAAGCAGAGATGGAGAGTTGTCTCATTTTCAGATTCAAGAAGATTAGAAGCTGTAATGGCTTTCTGTGTCATCATCAATACGTTGACAGAACAGGGCAGTTCAAGTGGTAGCACAAGCAACTTCAAGATTATGGGATGAGATTGAAATCCATGTAAAAGTTCATGTGTGTAAATGCATTTAAAAGTGACAAACTAGGATTAGGGTTCAGAATAAACCATTCAGAGCAAGCACGTACTGTGGACGTTACCTGTGCAGAGGAACATTGATTAGGGTTGCAGGATTTGCACTGGGTAAAGGTAAAAGTCTCAGGATGAACAATCCAACGATCCCAGCCCAAATCTGACACATAATAAAAAACAACACATCAGAACTGCATGAGTGAGTAAATCTCACCCAACCCTAACTGACCAGGTCATTTTTTACCCTCAAATCAGAGTTAAATCAAATATCAAAGGACATTTTCACTGTAATGCAGAGAATACAACAAAAGTCTACATGCAGTACAAAGACGAGAAGTTGAAGGTATTTGTTTTGAGTCACCTAATTTTGTACTTTTTATGCACATTATTTAGTAGTCTATTAGTCTTTCACTGATGGATTTTGCCTCAGTGATTGAGACAAGAGCGCTAATGCAGCGGAAATAAAAAGTATGTCATGGAGATAAACCAGCCTCAACATGTTAATACTCTCTGACTACTAGTCGTGCACAACATGTGATGTATTTCATAACACAGTACTCATAATACAACTTTTTCTTTTGATTTTGGGGTGAAATATGACTGTGACAGGTTCAGTTTTGTAACTAAAAGCAACACCTATTTTAAGCATAATTCGTCCTATTGCAAGTCGTCTTATCTTAATTATAACACTGGGATCTTTTGTGACCACTCACCTTTGATGAAAACCTGTGAGGAATGTTTACAACACTTCTGTTGCGTTGTGTTCCCAGAATCCTCAGGGAATGTTGAATTATCTGTCAAAGAGACACCAACCACATAACCGTAAACCCATGGCAGTGTCAGGATCATTGAGAAAGACAGATTCTACACTCAATCTGGTTTAAAGTACCTGGTGTGGAAGCGACGATGGCTTTGGAAGTGGCTTTCCATCGGGCACGCAGTTGTTTCATTTCAAACACAGACACGTGAGGCTCCTGCTGTAGGTCCAGGGATTCCAGCAGGATTTTCCTGATGTCCGGTTCTCCCCTGCATCTACAGAAAACACATATGCATGAGGTCATCTTTTCTTTTAATAAACAAATAATGATGGAATAATGATCTTTTGCGTACAGCTGTCTGCATTCCGTGTCACATTTCAGCTTGACCACCGTGATCTGCCTGCCAGATGTGTGTGTGTGTTTTTCGTTTATATTGTTTATTCATAGAAAGTGCCTCAGATAAGTTTTTAGAACATTCAGAGAACAGAACTTCAGGTTTTGGCTGTCAATTTGTACACAAAATGTTATGTAATAAAGCAGCAACATTTGGAGCATGAGATATGTATATTTAGCGGACCAATTTTCCTCACAAATTAAATCTGAGCTTCAGGTTTCTGCACTGCATTATAAAAACACAGGATTCCTCTGTTAATCTGGACTCAACTCACACCTGTTCAAGCATAGACAACATCCCTATAAATAACCAAATGATCTTACCTGTGGGCTTCGGCATCAGGCGAAGGATGCAAAACAAACGTGTTCCCAAGAGGAAAGCCCAGCAGAACAACCAGCGCACACAACATCACACACATGTCTGGTGAACTCAAGCTGACGGTCGTGTCTCGTGGCGGTCTCTCGGTGTGGAGCGCAAAAGGACTGAATGTTGTTTGTAGCAGCCTGGGAAAGTTGAAATTTATCTACGTTACCCGGGCTCGGCCTTGGAATACTTTACACTGTTTTCATGTCCAGCAAACGGAGGGTGTTGAACAGGAGATGAGATAAATGAAGAGAATAAAGGCTCGATTGAAGAAAACACCAGTGAATTCTTCTGCTCTTTGTGACAAAGTAGCAAAGACGATAAGCCCAAATCTGCAGGTGCACAGACAACAAACGAGAAAAATATCAGAAAGGAACAAAGACACAAACAAAGAAAAAAGAAAATTAATTCATGAAACAAGTGAAATTCTCAAGAAAATTCTGAAAATCAAAAACATATCTGACCAACCAGTTTATAAATCTTAAAAACAGACTGAATAAATCAAACAGTCATAGATCAATATTTCTTAAAAGCATCTTTCACTATATTGAGCTCACGTCTCACAAAATATGAGGTCACGATATAAGGGTGATGACTTGATTCATTTCATACAGGGGAAAATAATCATGCTTCTATACAAAGTTGCTTTTCATTTTTAAAATGTAGTCTTTAATATAATAACCTTAATCCTACACCACCTGCAGAATCTTGCAATTCTCATCAGAAAAACAAAGACTTTACCTCAGATGAACTTCTGAATCAAAGGAATCATTTGTCTGACCTTGACTCCCATCTGTCCAGAGAAATTCCAGCAGCTGTGTGTGTGAATGAAGTTCATTCTCAGTAATGAATGTTGCTGTCCTGCACTGAATAATAATTAAAAAAAAAATCATATTGTGGGTAAGGGCTGACATTGATTGTGATCATACGGAGGTACATCAATATTCAGACCAACCGCCTCACCCCCATTGGTTGCAATCTTTTAGAAAAATAGTTCACGGCTGGCACAGTGAGGAAAGAATAATAATTATTTGAGTAGATCACTTTTCCCTTGTGTTGTTTTTTTAATAAATCACACAAATATTTATAAAATAATACACATATTGTCTGCCCTGCCAGGTCAAGATCAGCACAAAAAGATCTAACTAGCACCACACAGCATTATGTACAAAATCAATCTTATAAACAATATTTTTTGTTAAAAATCCTGATCTGTAATAAATATTATCCTCACTACACCAAGGCGAATCAGTTCTGACCAAAAAAAAAACATGAAGAAAGTGATAAAAAATAACATGACAAGCTGAATGCCAAAAATATATGATGTAGATCAGACAACTAGAACAAAATCACAACAACTGTTCACGTGAGTCTGCTGTTGTTTTAATACCGGCCGGACATTTCTCTGTTTTCTGAATCTGGAGTGACTCGATCTGCTGGCCATAAATTCCCTCTGTTTTATTGATAGAGATAAAACACCAATGAACAGACCTTAAACATAATGAATCTGAATCCAGCCGTTTATTCTGAGTTGAAGCTGAGCTGCAGTATTAATCCTAATCCATCCTTTGCTTGTTGTTTGATTAAGTGGTCATGTGATGAAGAAAGACTATAATCACAGCTTTATATCTTCAGTCTCAGCTCAGACACTGGACACTGGATATTCTTTATTGTTTGAGATTCTCTGCTCGTCATGCTCAGATTTTGACAAACGGTGAGTTTTGTTATTTTTAACAGAATAATCACTATTGGATTGCATAGATGATTTAACATGGATAAATTCATACGTGTGAAATGTGTTTAATATGATTCATATGTTTTTATTTCAAACTTTTGTGTGAATGTGTTCATGTGTCAAATCATGTGTGTTCATACAGTAAAATGGGATGCAGAGTCACTAAATCAAATCAACCGCAGCCGCTTCAATGTGAACGAGGTGCGTACACATCTATCTTTACTTTCTTTTGTTTAGTCTGTGTGATCAAACCTTACACAATGTTGAATCAGTTGAGTTACAGGAAAACTACAGCAGCAACAGTTTACAAGCAAATAAAAGCTCAGCTTCATAAGACACAAAAGAATCTGTCATCGTCATCATTCCTGTCTCTCTTTCTCAATTATTATCTTTTGTTCTTCATCATTTGTCTGTAGCAAGTGTCTCAGTTCCAGGTAATTCAGTCAGTTGTTTATTTTGATAAGTTGATCATCTCTCAGTGTTGAATATGAATGATTGTCAAACGATTTTTTTTTTCTCTCTGTGTGTGTCTGAACCGTTACATGCAGTGGCCACAGGTGAGATCACACTATAGACTATCTGTGAAACAGCATAATAGTTACCTGGACTTTCAGCCGGTCTGTTTCTCTGCAGCGATGCGTGCGGCTCTTCTCATCCAGCGCTGGTATCGTCAGTACGTGGCTCGGCTGGAGATGAGACGCCGCTGTACGTGGCACATCTTTCAGTCTATTGAATATTCTGGAGAGCAGGATCATATCAAGGTAAAAATAATAACAACACTGGTGCTCATGTGATGTTTTCAACACACTTTTAGCCTTAAGCATTGACCCTCAGCCCATAACTCATTCTTGCAACATTTGTGCTACATAAACACCTGGCTTTATTTTACTACTGTAATTAATCAGACTGACGAGCTCAACCTGTCAGGTGCATAAACAGTTTAAAAACACCTGAACCGGATTAATGGAGAGATAGTTTTCTGCAGGAATTTAGGTAACCAACATAAACTCATTGTGTGTACTCATTTACACTATAAGCAGTTTGTGCTGTTGGTCTTTACAGCTTTATAACTTCTTTGGTTTTCTGATGGATCATTTCAGACCCGACAGCAGCCAAAGTAAGAAACTAAAAACTCACAAGATCAACTTCAAGATCAGCTCTGATCTTATTCATACGATAACCACAACTCCAGGTCTCTCTCTCTCTCTCTCTCACAGGAAACCTCATCTGTCATATCTTTCACGAGAGTGATGTGTTTCAGGATGTGGAGTGGGAGAGATATTTCTGTTATAAGAACATTATGGTTCCAGATGTTTACCCTGGACCTCATCTCACATTCCCACTGACCATCTCAAACGTCACAGAGCTTGTGGACTCCTTCAAAAACAAACAAGTAACTACGGTTGCAACATCCTGTAATCTGTGTTATTTCACAGACAGAATCAGCTTGTTTAACTGTAGATCTGTGTTTAGAAACTTCATGCTCGCTATGTGCTACAGCTCCTGGGGAAAACATGGATGCTTCTGCGTTTACTGCCCAACATCAGTCACGTGTCCACCTGCGAATATAAAGAAATCACCATCTGTGGTGAGAACACACATTCACACGCAGACTCATGCACACACAGAAAGTTGTAGCCTAGTGGCTTGAAAGTTGCCAGCTTGAGTCTCATGGCGGGCAGGTTGTGACTGTGGTGCCCTTGAGCAAAACACCTTAATCCTAATTACTGCCCAGGCACTGTGAGAGCTGCTCACTGCCCCAGGTGTGTGTGTGTGTGTGTGTGTGTGTGTGTGTGTTTACGACTTGCAGTGTGTTGTGTTTACTACTCACTCACTGGGATGGGTTAAATGCAGAGGTCACACTTTGAGTATGCATTGAATGTCTCTCACACGGATGCAAACATCTGTCTTAATGGGGACATTCTACATAACTGTCACAGAATAGGGTTAAATCGATCCTCATAGGCACATACGGTAAACATTTACACACAACTGGATTATCACATGGTGCTGTGTTTTCTTCCCCAGGAGATCTGCACGGACATCTTGAAGATTTGCTGTTGATTTTTTACAAAGTGTGTACATTTCTTTACCCATAATTTTGTTCACTGTGTATTTACAAATTGTCCAAAAACAAACATCTCTTTTCTTTTCATGACTAGAACGGTTTTCCTTCAGCAGAGAAGCCGTACGTGTTTAACGGTGACTTTGTTGACAGAGGAAAAGAATCCATTGAGATTCTCCTGGTTCTGTTTGCCTTCCTGTTGCTGTATCCACATGATGTGCATCTAAACCGAGGAAATCATGAAGATCATATAGTTAACTTGAGGTGAAATAAACAAAGACACATTTACAATAAAACTTTGTGATCCAGCAGGATGTGTGTTTGTAATATAGAAACTTGTGTTCTGTGCAGATATGGCTTCACTAAAGAAGTTATGGGGAAATATCAGGTAAGTTAATCTTCGGGCATACATAAATTCTCTCTCTCCGACACGCACGCACACGAGTATGTGTAAGAGGCTGTTGATGAGGAGGTAGAGGCGGTGGATGAATCAGAGCTTTAAACTTGATGTGGGCTGCTATAGGAGGTCAATGAAAACTGATGAGGAGGGCTGTGACGTGTGCTCTCATGTAGCACTCAGGATCATTTACAGTAATAACAACACAAAGTCCTAATGATAGAAAAAGAATGAACTGTCAGGAATATATCTCATCACAGGTTCATGGGAAACAGATTCTTAAACTTCTGCAGAAGATCTTCAGCTGGTTACCGCTGGCAACAGTGATTGATCAGAAAGTTTTGATTTTACATGGAGGAATTTCAGACAAGACAGATCTTAACCTGATTGCCAAACTGGATAGACATCAGGTACAGTTTGTCTATATGTCTGTCAGTCAGTCAGTATGTTTGTCTGTCTATGTTAGTGATATTCATTTTGTTTAGCCTTAGTTTGTTTCAGCTCTCAGGCCGACGCACGGCAGAGCGTCTGTGAGGCTGAAGGAAGCAAGGAAAGACGATGACATCAGCGACGGACGGAGGAGAGTTCAGTCTCTGACTCACAGCTCACCAGTACGACTCAGACGGGATCTTCCGCGCCATTCTGTGCATTCTTCATGTGGACAAGCGGCCTGGCCCATAGAGTATAAACCGAGTGAGAGACGATGTCTGTTAGGTCTCGGTCCCTCGTCAGAACCGCATTCTGCTGAATTTCTGGAGACAGATGCATGGAAACAGGTGAAAATTTAAACCACTTGCACTTCAGAGACACAGAAAGACTTGATGTGTCCAAGACATACTATCTAAAACAAGACATATATGTGCATATGGTCAATGACTTTAAAATAAAAAAATCTGTCTACAAAATGCCCATATTAAACATGAACAAGATTTCATTACAGTTTTTTCTCAGTTGCTTTGAAACATTTCTCAGATCACAAATAACATTTTCTAAATATGTTGTTTCACCTCCACATCATCGAGTCAGTTGTGCACAACATAAAAGCAAATTCTCATTGTCTTGGACAAATTGCAAGAGCTTTGGTACATTCATTCAAATGATTGTGTAAAGCTGTCTGTTGTTTCTTACATTTTCAACTGGGGGTTTTCTGTCTAACACACCTCAAAATATCCAGAAACAAGAAAGTTTCAACATGGTTGACCTTTTTATCATAATCTGTTACGCATGTTTTTTAGATTTCTGTAATTGTGAAATGATTGATAAATTGGTGTGAAGTGAATCTTGAAGGGTTAGATGACTGGATGAGACGTTACATGTGATTCTTTCCTGCATTGCAAGTTAGAACCAGTGATCCTAATTTTGTTATTTTTTATTTGTACTATACGGCGTGAGTTTGTCAATATCACAATGTCTTTTATTTGTCACTTTTGTGTAAATGTGAATTCCGTTCAATCTCTTGCGAT
The DNA here is from genome assembly GCF_030506205.2 of Paramisgurnus dabryanus. Classification (NCBI taxonomy): domain Eukaryota; kingdom Metazoa; phylum Chordata; class Actinopteri; order Cypriniformes; family Cobitidae; genus Paramisgurnus; species Paramisgurnus dabryanus. The sequence continues at coordinate 7,852,468 of NC_133354.1, forward strand.
CAGTATTTCACACTTATACCATGGGTGGGTTGAATGCTTTATTCTGATTGGTTGAGATTTGTTTCACAGGCATTGATAATTTTTCTGTAAAACCTGACCTGTCAAATGTCTTAAAATAATAACCAGAGCAATGTTTGTAGTAACCGTGGTATAAGAGGAATCATTGACTTCGGCCCTTTGAATTATGTAGGAATAATTGACGACGGGCCATTGAATTATAAGAAAATAATGCACACCCAAGGTGCAATGGTGCACGACGCAAAGCGGAGTGTTGTTACACCACGGGTGTCAGGAATCTCCAGGTAAGGTAATCTGTTAAGGATCCAGCTCTCGCAGCCATAGAGCAGGATTGAGACACACGCAGATTCAAATATATTGATCTTAAGTGTAATTGGAATAGTTCTTGACTGTAATACGTTCTTCATCTTCCAGAAGGCCCCCCATGCTTGACCTCTTCGGATTTTGATGTCAGATTCGCTAGAGGTGATATGGGAGCCAAGATATTTAAAGTTCTTTGTCCGTTTGATTGTTTGTCCATCTAGCTCTATGTGCTGATAATTGTGTGTTGCCATGTCCTTGAAAGCCTACTCTCCTGGCCCACTTTGCTGTTGTTGTGAGTTGTTCCTGTGCTCTATCCAGGGGTGTTTTCAAACAGGGCAATGTCATCAGCGATATCCAGTGTGCGGTTATCAGAAATTAATGCATACCCACGGAACAATTCTCAGCCAATCAGAACACAGCATTCAACAGACCCGTGGTATAATGAATAATTAGCATTACCACCTTTTATATGCATTTTTTTATAATTCAATGGCCCTTTTTCAGTTGTTCCTTACATTATGTGTAACTTCATTGGAAGTGAAAAACTGCAGCCTCGTTCATTTACAATCATTGTTATCAAAACTGTAGTCCCATACAGTGGTCCACATCAGAAAGTGTACTGACACAATTATAATTGTGTACTCTTCTTATACTGACAATCTTGTTCATGTACAGTGACTCGAGAGCTTGTCATCTTGATGGCACTGACATGATCACTGACGTAAACATTTACTATTAAACTAAAGATTTTGTACAAGTTAGGGGCTTTTGCAGGTATTTCATGATGTTGTGCTGTTTGTATGATTTAAAGAAATGCGATTTAAGGTATTGAGAAATGCTCTAACTTGAATGAGGTAAACTGTCAAACGTTCACATCAGGGCTAACTGCAAATGTTCAGCTCCATTTAAAATCACAGTGTTGAATTCACACGTTGCAAATGAGGAAATCAATTTCAGCAGTGTTCAGCAGGGTCAATGGTGTCATGAGTGATATTCTGCTGACATTACTGTGAACGTTTATTTAAACGGCTGAATAATATCTTACAAATAAAAATGAGCACCCTATACAGGGCTGGGAAATCCTGGTCCTGGATGCCAACTGTCCTGTAGAGTTTGGCTCTAACCCTAATCAAACCTGCATCTCATTTCCGAATAATCCTGAATACTTTGATTTTCGTTTTGTTTTCAAGTGTTAGTGACCCTCCAGGTCCAGGATTCCCCAACCGGTCACACTAGAATTTAATATGTGAGTATTTGTGGGATGTTGCTGTGAGGGGTGGACAGGGAGCATCTCATCAATACAATCTTTGCATTCATCCATTTATGCTTTTAGTGGAGAGAAAGATTAAGCAGTGACATGCTGGCTTTGTACTGGTCACAGCGCTCCACATGATGAGAAATTCACAGGTCAAAGTTCACCAGACTTGAACTTTGCTACGCAATGACCTGTAAAATATCACTGCACGAGCTCACGTTTCCGGTCTGACTCATTCGGATGCGTATGAATGTAAGTCAATGGAATGAAAAGTCTAGTGTGACCGGTCCTTAATACATTCACAACTTCTTTTAAATACAAACCAAAATGAAAAAAGTCAAACATTAACTTGGGCCAGATTTAAGAAGAAATGTTTAACACTTCAACAGCGAACGAAGCGGGTAAGATATATTCATTTTTACAAACACACGCCTTGGTTTTATCACACTAGATAGTGGACATCCTGTGGAGCGACCCGATGGCCCAGAACGGCTGCGTCCTCAATGAGATTCGAGGGGGCGGCTGTTACTGGGGACCAGACGTCACTCAACAAATACTGGACAAACACAAACTACAGCTGCTGATCAGATCGCACGAGTGCAAACAGGAAGGGTACGAGTTCTGCCACAACGACAGGGTGAGTATTAACCTGTTAACAGAAGACCCTAACATTTAACCCTAACCTGAGATTAATTATAGGTCCAAATGAACTGGAATCTGTGAGAATATCAAAAGGAATCGTTCCTGTTGTGTGTTTGCAGGTATTGACAATATTTTCAGCCTCAAATTATTATGACGTGGGCAGCAACAGAGGCGCTTACATACATTTGGGTTCTGACCACATCCCTCACTTTAAACAGTTTCAAGCCAGCCAGACGACACGAGAGCTGACACTCAGACAGAGGTGAACACACACGCACGCATGCACACACAGCTAGTCTTTAAAGATGAATGTTTCTTATAATAATGTGTGTGTGTGTGTGTGTGTGTGTGTGTGTGTGTGTGTAGTGTGAGATGTACAGAACGCTCTGCTTTACAGGCTCTGAGGATGCAGCTGTTTGCACACAAATCTGAATTGATGCAGGAATTTCAGGAACACGACCCCCAAGACGCAGGTGCGCACACACACATATAATTCAGTTCAATTCATTGGCATCGGAAGGGAAAAAATGTGTCCGGGTCCTTTAAAAGCAACAGGAGAACAAATGATGAACATTCACATTCATTTGTTTGGTGGCAGCTAGTATTGGGCCTGTACCATGAAGCCATCTGGTTGGCTAGCCAGGTAAGTTTAGGATTAGCAAGGGGCCGATCCTGGGTTTTGGGTACCATTAAAACAGCTTGGCTTTAAGCGGTGTTCGTTGCCACAGTAACATTCGCTACACAGCGAACAACTGTATTTTAATATTTCTGCATGCCTAATAAATGTTTTAGCATTTGTATATGCTCTGTTTCTGTCTAAACAAAAAAGTGACTAAACATTAAAACTACATGTTACCCCTTTTACTGAACTGCTCCCTGTAAAGAGAAGAGAATGAGAAAGATGTGCAGATGAAACAGGAAAGCAAGACCTCACGCTCGCGGGGCAGTACAGGGCAGGCCACATGAAATGCATACAGATCTGAAGCTACTGCGCATCCAAAAATTTGCAACTTTTATTTAATAATTATTAACCATTTCATGTTCATTCGCTGTTGAGGTCCTAGCTGTCTGTTTTTTAAAGGTCTTATCTCTCTGAGGAATTGGGCTGTTGCTGTGGAGAAGGTTCTGCGTCTGGGGCTCCCGTGGAGGGTTCTAAGATCTCAGCTGGTACCCAGCACACAGGACGGGATGCTGAATTATAACGACTGGTTCAACCAGCTGTCCATTATCCAGCCAAACACTAAAGTAATGCAAACTTTTACACTGACACAAGAGAAGTCCAGCCGTCTAAATGATTTCAGATTAGAATCGTAATCGTATCATTCGACATAGAAACATAATCCAACTCAACTCACACGCAGACAAAATTGACCTAGAACAAGCTCGCTTTAGATAAAAACTTCTGGCAACCTCAGAAATGTACATGTAATGCAAATCAATAGTGTTTAAATTATTAGATTTGTTGCAGGTTCACTTTATATTATAAGGCGTACCTGTTACAGTGTATTTAAGCGCAGATTACTTATAATAAACAACCTGGGTTTGGTTTAGTTAAATGTAGTTATGCATAATTTACTGTCATTACAGCCTGTCACACAACTTCAAAGGCGCTGTAAAATAAAGCTTTGTTCATGTTATTGACACACTTTAATCCACAGTACTAAACGTCATTCACACAGTTTTATCATCTAAATAAATATAATCATTTTTGAATTCAAATTAATCTAAATCTAAAATAGATCCAAATAAATATATGACACTAACCATTCCAATAAGGGGAATAATTGATTGAAATTCCCCTTACAAACAATAATGAAATGAAAACATTGATCAACCTTCATGGAATTCATTCATATGCTGAATAAACTCTTCTAGTGAAATAGGGTTAGATTTAGACTTCCAGGCACCATTAAACTAGAGTTTCAACTAACAACCCGGTCAAGGGTGAACTAAATCAATATTGCTATGATCACAGCTCTCCTCTAATTTTTTTATATAGGGCTTTTCACAATGGATCATTGTTTCAAAGCAGCTTTACATGAAGTGGAGACAAATAAAACAAAGAAAAGAAAAGCACAGAACAACAACAAAAAAAAAAAACATGAGAGTTTTGAAATTATAGTTCAGAATGGAGTACATCAGCATTTCCTTATTTAAATTAAGCAGAACTCCACTTCAAATGATGTTATGAACATAGTCTAGAATGGAGTACATGAAGGTATTCAATCTCTTAATTTATTCCCTCATTTCTTTTTTAAGCAGTCCAGCAACGGTTGAACGCCCTGTGTTATAGTGACATGTAAGCCTAGTTTTGCATATTAAGTTCATCCCAAATTGGGCCGGTAGTATTTTCAAATTGTCACTTAGCCTAACTTGTCTTGCAGTTCTGAATTGTTATAAGTCACAAAAGAGGCGTTTTCTTTGCAATCAATACTGACCAACAGACCAAAAGAGGAGACATAAAAATTATTTTACAAACAAATATAACAAAATACTTAATGGTTGTTGGCTCATTGAACCGTTTCCAATTGATCAGCTTGCAATCAATGGCTGTAACCATATTGTCGCTGAAATGTAATTATGTTACCGAAAAAAGTTTCTGTGGCGAGTGTGCACAAATAAATTCAGTGGCACTTCAACAAGAAAAAGAAAACACTGAAATCTGTCATCTTTTCACCAGTCTTTAAGGTTTATAAATGTTTTTTCTTTAACCGCTGTTTGTCAAAGGCTTATAAGTAATGGATATACATTACAAAGTTATTTTGTAGCAGTGCTTGATATTTGCATTAAACTACAGAAGCAACCAATGCAAAAAACTAAAAACAAAAACACCATCTGATGAAAAAGTTCATATTGTCTTACAGATAGCCAACACAAGTCTGCTGGAGACCCTGTACAAACATCATTCAAACCTAGAGACCATCTTCAGAATAATTGACACAGATCATTCAGGTAATCTGATCAATATCATCTAAGATCTGACAATTATTGTTTTCTCTCAAACTAAAGTAATTGTTTAAAAAACCTAAGCAGAGCAGTCTCATTGGACATCCTGCTTTTAATCTCTTGTTATTGTGATGTCACACTGATAAAGCCTCACCTATGGTGGGACAATGACTGACTGGTTAACTTGTGTGTATTAGCACATAGTTTTATCTGAAAGCGCGCACTGTCTGTTGGTAGTGGAGTGAGGAGCTGTAGCTAATTTGCATTTAAAGGTACAGACATAAAAACAGCGTTTTTTTGCACCCACCCAAAGACATTTTGGAGAGGCTATAATAAATCATCTGTGGGGTATTTTGAACTGAAACTTCAAAAACACATTCTGAGTAAACCCGAATCATGTAATGTGCATAATGTGCTCTTTAACACACAATCCTGCTAAAGCATCACATTAACGGAGAGTCACTAACACATAAGCATGTTGTCATTTGTCAGAGTTAAACTGCAACCCAGTCAGTTTCTTAAGCCCCTGATAAAGTTAAAGCCTGCTGATTGTATATGTGGGTTATGACAATCCTGATTAACAGTGAAAAGCATCAGTTGACATAAACAGCAAAAAAGACAACACAAAATGTTTCATGCATTTAGGTCTGATCTCATTCGAGGAGTTTCATCAGACATGGAAGCTGTTGAGCTCTCACTTACAGACCAACATATCTGATAAAGCCATCTCAGAATTGGCCGAGAGCATCGACTTTAACAAGGATGGAAGTATTGACATCAATGAGTTCATGGAGGCTTTTCGACTGGTGGAACAATCCAGAGCCGAGACGATTACCAAATTCATCTGAATAACCACAGGTACAATAGGACGAGTGACATCATCTGTTTATACGTCACTCACACATCTACGCTGTCACGACATGTGTGAAAGTTTGCTTTTAGTCATTTCTACTCTAGTCAAAAAAAACAGGTGAAGTTTGACATTAAACTGGATTTGAAATTATTCTGATCTGACAAAAGCATTTTTAATTTAATCCATCACAAAAACAAATAAATACAAAACCACTTCAATATTTAATCCAAGACACAGTTTAATATTTCAGCCCAATGGCACTCGACAACATTTTCATGACAAAGTAAAGAAAAACTGCAGCAGAAATTCAATAATACAATCTCCAATGTTTGTCTTTTCTGATTCTCAGAAGTGTAAATGAATTCGTATAACTCAAACAACTGCACTTCTTCAATGTGGGATATTTTAATGAAGTGAACAGAGAGATCCTACAGCGCCCCATACAAACACAAACAAACACACACACACACACACACACACACGTACGTGGGTGGGCGCGTGTGTGTCAGCTGAGTTTGCTGCTGCGTGTGTGAATCCCATCATGCAGTTGGTCTTCAATCATCTTAATGTCATCCAGATCATCTTTAATGACGTTGATCAAGTGACTCAGACCCTCCTGCTGCTGTTTCAGGTGCTGAAAGACAACCAACAAATATAAGACAAATACAACACACAGAAACACATAGAAACCAGGGTTCCCACACCTTATGGCGCTTTTCCATTGCATAGTACCCCACGGTTTAGTTTAGTTTGGGTCGGGTCAGCTCACCTCACTTTGGCGTGGTTAGCTTTCCCATCGAGTTTAGTATCACTTCGGAGTGGGAGGGATTATAGGCGTGTCGTTATATTTACGCTGCTTACTGCTGTGACATCATACACGTGAGAGCGTTGTTGTACATTCCCATACATTCATTTATTTCTCAATCTGCCACAAAATTAAAATTGGCCACCACAAATAGATGTTTGCACATCGCGTTTATAACTACCTCTGTCTCACATGACAGTTTCTGTTCAAACACCCGACCCGTGGCGTCAGTCGACGGCGCTCCGCTGAGCCTCATTCAATTTGCATTTAAGCATACATAATGGTGACGTGCTCGTCGCGAAACGCGAATGTTCCGCCACAAACTGCAAGTCTGGAAAAAACTGTTATGGTGTCCCGGATTCTCGACCTGCGGATGTTTTTCATCGCTAAAAGGGTGTTTGGAAACTTATAGCAGAACACAGATAACAACATGTTTGCTTGAGACAGCGCAAGCTAGCTGTAAGCTAAAGCTAATATTTACATTATAGCGATGACGTGACGATTCTCTCAGACCAATCAGTGATCTACAGTGTTTTCGCATCACGTTTGGTATCAGCTCGGGTCGCTTGGAACCCCAACCGAGGTGGTACGAAAAAAAGTATCGGGTACTACGTACTGCACCCTATGGAAAAGCTCCCAAAAGTAAGCTGACCCGACCCAAACTAAACTAAACCGTGGGGTACTATGCAATGGAAAAGCGCCATTAGTAAACTTCAAATTCAAGGACCTTTCAAGACTTTTCAGGTCCAATACCCTCAAATTCAAGGACTAAATGTGGGGACACATTTCAAGTGAGAACAAGGTTACATCGTGTTACCTTTTATGATACATTGTTACAGTTCCCTTTTGAGGGAACTCTCGCTGCGTCACTGCTGTGACACAGGGTTCCTACAGGTTTCTTCAAGTTAAATTCAAGTCTTTTTAAGACCTTTTTAAGACCATTTATATAAAAAATTAATACCCATTTCACGTCCCTACCAGCAAAGAAAAACTAAAATACTTAAACTTGTGCTCATTTATTTTTCCGATGTGAAATGGGTAAAAAGATTATAAGCCAAGCAAGTGTGAAAATTTTTTTTCAGTAGGCCACAAGAAAGTTTGCCAAACAATGTTAAGTTGTTAAGGAATTTCTGAGATTTTCTTTGATTTTTCCCACTTCTCCTTTGCCTGTTGCTGTGTTGTGTTGCAGTCTATGATTGTGGTGATCTTCATTTACTGAAGGTATCACGTGTTCGCAGTATTTTGTACTGTGACCCGGGACTGTGTTGCGTTCTCAATTATTGGATCCGCCACTCTTTATTTATACTACTTTATTAAACAAACAGAGATGCAAACACATGTATGTTCAAAAAAGAGAAAGGTAATCTAAGCCCTCACACCCAGGCAAATATCCAGATACTTAGGCTACATTGCCACAGACCCCTGCCATCCCTACCAACCTAGGTATATAGAGAAAAATGAAATTCGAAAATCAAAAGACGCTGACATTAATTTGGAATATTCAATTTCATTTTTTATGTTAAACCAAAACTCTTATTGAACTATCTAGCACTTCTTCTTGCTTTACTCCTTCTTCCTCTTCTTCCTGGCCACCTCCTGCAACGTATCCAGGGCCTTCCATCTGGCTGCATTCATTTATATTAATTTCACATTATATTTCATAAATCCAACCATAAATGAACAAAGCTGACAATGTTTGTCAAAGCATAACAAAACACTTTACTGTTTTTGCACTGACATATGAAGCAATACTTGTGTAGATGACCCCTTTTATCAAACTCTTTTGAATACAATAATATGTATAGTATATTAATGATAGAAAGTGCAGGTCTAGAGATTATAAATGTAATCGGTGTGTTATGGTTTATGTAGTTTTCTTTCCTTTTTTAGATAGAGCAGAAGCAGTAAAAGTGCCTCTTTTAATTCCTCTCTTGCAGATTAAAAGAGCTTAATCCACTTATTATTTTAGATTCAAAAGTCTACTTGCTGTCCCAGTGACTGGTGACTTTATATTAAAGCTTTGCGTTTTTTATATCTAGAGTCAGCTTGAGCTTTGCTCGTGCAATGGGCTTAATTAACATTCACATTGCTTTTTTGCTACCATCTTTGTGATCTTTGAGCAAACTTTTTAGATATAAAAAGATGGTTCATTAATAAGAATATTATTAAACAAAGGGACGGAGAAAGAAAGTGCAGCGCGTGGTCGTGACTTTCAAACCAAGCCAGTTGTTATCGCAATAGAAACGGAGGCACGCAGCTTGAAACTGCACGTGAACATTAGCGCTGACTGACTCTGATCACGGCCGTTTTCCTATCGACTCGGGTTTTACACATAATGTTAATCGGACCCGGTCCTCCGTGAAAACCTCTATGCATACAACTCTGCTCAAGTTCAGAAACATGTTACGCTGAACTCGCTTCATGTCGCACCCAATTCATCGAGAAACAGAGAGCATGTGAACGTACAGCAGACTCATCGGGAGAGACACGATGTGCTCGCAACCAAAATGCCATTAATAATAAAAAGGCGCAGGCGCTGAAAAGCGATGTGTTTGCATCCCTGATTTAATCAAAATGTGGTTGACAAAGAAACTTTTAAGGGAAAATACAATATGGAGAAGTTACATACAGCACAATTTTTAAGACCCAGACATCAAAATTTAAGACTTTTTTAAGTCTTTTTAAGGTATTATTTCCAAATTCATAAATTCAATGCTTTTAAGGCTTTTTAAGACCCCGCGGGAACCCTGGTGACACCTTGGTGACGCCTCCAATGGTAAGTGCGTCTGAATGTGTATATCAAATTCAACCAATGGTGAGGCTTAACGACAAAGACAGGGCGACGTGGGAGCCAGGAAGTATATCGCTATCTGACATATTGCCAAAGACGGCGTTACAGGGACGCAGGAAGTATGGCAAGGGAGACGCAGCGTCTCGTTCCCTTCTCAGGGAACAACAGTTACATACGTAACTTGAAACGTTTTCATGTGTCAAACACAACTGTGCAAAAAAGCATTTTGGTATGAATCAACATTCACATACAGAAGATATAAGCATTTAAAGAGAACAGTTTAGCACGTGTGCTTAAAAAGTCTAGAATTTTTATAATATTATCCTACACTACACAGGGAATAATATGGATTTTTTTTTCAGAAAACTTCTTGCATAAAATAGTTTCAAGCTCTTTCAATGACCTGTATCTATGTATGTATATTTTCAAAAACTTCCCAGGGCCTTGAATTTTTTCCCCCAGATTCACAAACTTTCAAGGATATTAAGGACCCGTGGGAACCCTGATAGAAACACAGTTTCAGCTTCTTGCCTGTTTGATTTCTCGCAGCAGGTCGGCGTCCACACGATACCGCTCCTCCGAACGAACGGATCCAAAATGATTCTGCATTCTAATCTGAGACATCAGTTCATTCAGCCGCCCCTGACACACAAACACAAATCAGTTTTAAAGTTTAGACCTCTTTATCTCCATTTAAGGGATATAATTGATCAGTATATACACAAAGCAGCGCTCTAGTCACATTTTAACACTGTTTAAAAAAGTACACCGATTAAATAAATTCTCATCTGTTTCTGTAACTCAGGCTGAAATAAAGCACAAATGTTAAAGCGTCTCTCGGTAACAGGTTTGCTGTCAGACATGCATGTGAACTAATCTAACTATGAAAAAGACATTTCATGCTAAATGAAACTTTAACCTAATTTCTTGTATAAGCAGAAGATACGACATCAGTAGGGCTGGAACGACGCGTCGACGTAGTCGATTACGTAATTACGTCGATTTGCCGGAAATGCGTCGATGCGTCGCACTGTTTACATTTTGAAATGAAGGCGGCTTCAGCTCCGACCGGGTGATACAAGTGTTATACCAAACAGACAGAACGCGATCAAAAGTGTGGGAATACTTTAAGCAGAGACCAAATAAAACACATACTGTGTAAAACTGAAATGGCATACCACAGCAGCGCAACACCTGTGTATGATCATCTTAAAAGAAGAAAACCTGGAGCTCTCCGACCTCAAAATGACGAGACGTCAGCGTAAGAATTTGAACTATTACAGTAAGTTTTTATACTTACTCTATAAACAATAGAATCAATACATATTGTGCTTAATACAGCTGCGTTTACATCTTCGTTTAATACGAGCTGCGAGACGCCTGACAGACGTGACATTGCATCGCTTCTGGGCAGTATGTTGAAACAGTAAATAAAGAGCAGGACATGTTTTTATATTAAGAAGTTATGAAATAATAAGTTACTGTCACATTGAGAACTGATAGGCATGTGCCCGCGTGCACTGAAAGCCAGCTGGCAGTGCGGAGTTCCCAATGAACGTCTTTTTTGCGAATATGTGCGCAGATATTACAGAAGCTCGTCTTGTAAGGTATTCCTGACATGCGTTTATTTAAAGTAACAGCGGCGTAAACGCTGTTTATAAAATATTAGAAGATCATACTAACTGAACTTGTTTTTTTACCCGGAACTTAAGAAAAGTTAAATGTTAAAGTTAAATGAGAATGCAGTACTACTAATAGTAATAATATTAACAGTAATAATATAACCATTACATCTTATATAAGGGTTCATGAATCACAATGAACTTATTTTTACTTCAGTCTGAACTAATGCTGAGTTAATGCATGTACTAATCATAAACTAATGTTTAAAATATTAATATATGCCTATTTTATTGTTTAAGGTGAATAATGCCTCTTTTAAAGTGGCACTGCCACTTTATTTTTCATGTTGAAAATTTTGGTTTGTGTGTTTGTTTAATTAAGAAAATGCTTAAATAAAATGTTGGCGTTAATTGCAGATGTTACATTTATTATTTGTTGGGGAATTATATGTATAAAAAAATCATTAGACTATTCGATTAATCGAAAAAATAATCGATAGATTAATCGGTTGAAAAAATAGTCGATAGTTGCAGCTCTAGACATCAGTTAAGCTAGCTGTTTTTCAACTACTTTTGGTTTCTTGTTAAAGGCCAACCTGCAATTTTAAAAATGTCCAGTTTATTCCTATGGAAAGTTTCAGAATAACCGATGTTCAAACCTTAAACTGTGTGGGTGCGTTGAGCTCTGACTGGATGGTTTCCAACTGAACTCTCAAATGTTCTTCATCCAGTTGAATGGCATAACCACTTTTCCTCTGAACTTCCTGTTTGATTAACACCTGAAACACACACATAGCACACAGTTACCATCAGCACATCGTGCTTTCGTCCGTTTATCCAGAACAGAGCGACTGTAGAAGTTTCGTACAGACATGAAGTTCAATCAACAAAGCCTTCATTGTGATTTGATGTACCTGCAGGACTCTGTGTGAAAGATCCATCAGCTTGCGTTTGTATTGGGTGATTTTGGCGGCAGTTGTGGCCTGGTTCACCTGCAGCTCACTGATGTCATTAGAGATGATCTGAGACAAAACCAAGAAACTGTTGAGAATGAGCTAGTAATCATAAAGACTTGTGATATGTTTACATAAAAACTTGCTACAGTTACACCTGGCATTCGCAAAAATGCAATTATCTCGACTTTTAAAAAACCCAGGGTGGGGAAAGAGTTAATAAAATACAGCATATGACAGCTCAGAAAGTGGACGTGAAACAGAAACAGTAAATGTTGGTCCAAACACAAATATAATAATGTGATGACGTCACAAACATGCTAATTAGCATTTAGCTTCAGTCAACACCATAATCTCTCAAACATCTGTGAGAAACACTGCTGTGGCTGCTGATATCTGCAAGAAAAGCGCTATATAAATGTAATGCATTATTATTATTAGGCATTTATTATCATTATGCATTATTGTTAGGCTATTATTATTAATATACTCTTTTACACTTGTATGCGCATGCCCAGGATACGTGAACTGAACGGTCATGTTTTATGCAATTTGAGTCATGTAAACTGTGAACAGAGGTCTTTTCTAAAATGCAGGTATAAACGGGGATTGTTTTGATTTTAAAATGGCTTGTAACAAATAAAATGAGAGTGTGTGTGTTTATGTGTGCGTCTCACATCAACTCTGGTCTGGTGTTGTTTGGTCATCTGGTCTTGAAACTTTAATCTTCGTAGGAGCTCTTTAAAGCCGACCATGGGCACTGGAATCAACCTGAAGAGAAACATTACAAAGTTAAATCATCACATGAGCCATAGGGACAGAACCAATGACGCATAAATGAAGACGCACTTCTCCGGGTCGGGATTGTCCACTTTAGCCTGTTCCCAGATGATGGGGTCCACACCTGCACACAAAAAGGCATCTTCAGCAATAGTGACGTAATGACCAATGTATGGTAACCCATACTTGGAATATGACCTCAGCATTTAACCCAATCAGTGAGTAGTGAACACAGCACTGCAAGTCATAAACACACAAACACACACAGGGAGCAGTGGGCATCCATCACTGCAGTGCCCGGGCAGCAATGAGGGACTGATGCCTTCCTCAAGTCCCACACTGCTGTGCGAGAGACTCAAACCAGCAACTCTTGGGTTATAAGCGCCATCGCTTAGCGCGTGATCTGTGTGCGAATATAAACTTGTGTGTGTTTGTTTCTGAGCGCAGTACCTGCGGGTGGGTTCTGCAACAGCTGTTTGAGCTGCGCTGGGGTCAGCGCAGTTCTACTGACGGTCATCGTGACACCAAGCTGTTGCAGCTGAGATTTTACAGTCATCTGCTCCATGTAATTATAGAGAGTCGACGCTGGAACTCGCTTTGACATGCCGTTAGGAGAACGTTCAACCAGATAAATGATCACCTCTGTCCTGCGCACACATACAAACACAGCGGTGAAATACACAACACTAGCTTCACCTGAAACCTGTGAAGTGAATAAAGCATGAATAGTTGATTCTCACTGGTCATCAGGTAACGCTCGCACCCCCTCCACATTCACGCTGAGGGTTTGATTTCCTCCCAGAAGTTTATGTAAAGACTCGACCAGATGCTGCTGCTGAGAGCGAACGTCCATTTCTTTCTTACAGAGAGTCAGAGCTACTAACCCGTCCTCATCCTTCATTTCAGGAACACAGCTGTAGCCCACGGCCTGTGGCACAAAAACAGACAGACGTGTAATGTGCGTTATGGGGAAACAATATAAGGGACCAGGTACAGGAGGACATCACAGAAATAAGGATGCTTATTTCAGAATATTTTCCATGACGCTGATGCTTGTTAACTCTTTCACCGCCATTGACGAGATATCTCGTCAATTAAGAGAAAACGCTTCCCGGCCAATGACGAGATTTTCTGTCTTTCCGCAATACCGCTATTATCCACCAGGTGGCGCCCTTCCGCAACTTTTTAAAACCGGAAGTATTGCCCTATGGCAAGCGGCTGCATGTCCGTGTCTGTTTTAAAGATCGCTCTGAATGGGATCTCTAGGAAAAGTCCGTCATAAAAATGGAATTATCTCTGCTTTTTGCTCAAAATGTAGTGTTTTTGCAGAAACCTACCCATATTCAGAAGCTGATTACAAAAGAACTACTAAAGGTAGGATGAAACGTTTTTTTTTTGTTTGAAAGCAGAGGGTCTGTTCTTTCATTTGGTATATTTTATGTTTATATATTTAAAGAAGAACATTTTCTGGAAGGCATTAAACTTTGGTGAAAATCATGAAAAACGCTGGCGCTGGCTGGCAACTTTTTTATAAAACGCTGGCGGTGAAAGAGTTAATCAATAATTAACAGTTAACTGATAAGATTACAACATGAAATTATTCAATTTAGAATGAGTAGGTGTCCGTAAACCATTAAAAATGCCAACCAATGTTATTTTATATATAATAAGGTTTTGTTTTTAAACAATATTTGTAAATAGCAGCATAAACAACAAAGGTACATGAGGACTCCAGTGTTTCCACAGCTGTGGCAGCAGGGGCGCACATGGTGAAATTTACATAATTTTTTAAAATGTAAAATATACTGTAGGCTACAGTAAACCAATATGTATTTTTCATCCTGTCATTTACTTTTCCTTATATTTATTTATAGCCTATTGCTTTTGTTCTAAAATGTATTTTCTTAAAAATAAGTTTTACTACATAGCTTCGTAAGCATCTTTTATTGTAGTTTTAATGTTGTGTGCAAATTCGTGCTCTCGTTTAGCTTTAGTTCCCTGTTGCAAAGTCATGCACCGTCCTGTTTTGTACCCCGACCCTGCTGTTCCATCTGAAAACAGATGAAATGGTCTCACCGTCTGCCTTTTTATTACCAACGTCCTTCTCTTCCCACAGGAATAATGTAAGTTTCCTTCCAAACAGATTAATGTAGACTATTAATGTCTTGCGGTCCCATGTAAGTAGTATTCATTATTTAGACTACATTTTGTTTTTTGGACAAATATCGGTAGCACTTTATTTTACATTACGTGTACTTACCTTGTACATTTATGGTAAATATGTTGCACTTACAGACAATGAGTGCTACTTACTTTTAACTCTGTAAAATGCAACACTTTATTTTACAGTCCTGTTTTCCATGCAGTTACTATGGACTTACTAATGAATGTACCAAGTAGGTAATGCGCAATGTATTTAATGCTTGGGTTTAAAAAGTAAAATAAAGGACAAAGATACGGAGTACAAAAATGGCACATCATTAATGGTTGTTATTAGTTATCATATACATACACTGACCTGTAAGTACTTCACACTTACCATGAACATAGAATTTGTAAGTACAGTAATGTTTCTCGTTAGTTCATTATACATGCACTATATGTGCTGGTCATTAAAGAACACTGGCCTGTATGCACTACACACTTACCAGGTACATACAATTTGTAAGTCCAGTAGTGTTTGTTATTAATTGTCATATGTACACTATACAGTAAGTACCTGTCAGTAACCCACACTTGCATGTAAATACTAAATACTTATATTGTGTATTCATTTGTAAGTACAGTAGTGTTTCTTGTTAGTTACAGTATACCTAGACTGTAAGTATGTATCTGTTATTACGCAGTACTTATCTAGAGTTAAATAATAACTACCAAGAATGTACCACTGGTAAGTACAGTAATGATACAATTTAATTACCATGTAGTAGATACTCAAAAGTAAGTACCACACATTTATCTGTCAGTACAATGTATTTACCATATGTAGAAGGTAAGTACACATACTATAAAATAAAGTGCTACCGAAATATCTTCTCATTTAATGCGAAACCTTTTGAGTGTCTATCTGAAGCACAGAAGATTGACAGCTGAGCAGTCAGCTGTGTGCTGCGTTTATAGCCTATATTCTGAATAACTAATGGCCTGATAACTTGATGATATGAGAGCAGTGATTCCAAATGAATGTCCAAAAAACTTGTAATATGTTAAATCAAAAGTTTAATGTCTTTTCACGCTGCCCTGCTCTGTAAAACAACATAATTCCTCCGTGGGTTTTGTCTAGAAGGGATACGGCAAATGCCGAAAAGTTTAGGATTAGATTTGAAGGTAGGATTACCCAGAATGCATTATGACGAGCTCAAAAAGTATTCATATGGTCAATAACATATTTCATTTGCATTAAATTATTAATTCAATTTGGATCATTTAACCCAATAGTTGTATGTGTGCTGTGTAAAATAGAAAATGTTTAAAGTATGGTGGCGTCTCTCTTTAACTTCATGTTAAGGGAAAATTTTATGGAATCACTTGTGTCGTGTCATTTCATAAGATCAGACACTGGTGGCACAACACTACCCATAATTAGGTTCACAGCAGATGGATCGTATATTCTAACTCTGTATGACCGGACTCCCAACATCATCATCATCAGTACCTTGAAGCGGCAGAAGGGGTTTTCCTGGCTGAACTCCACTGGAGGAGTGCTGCTGTTGAAGTAACCTCTTCCTGTTCCCCAGAACGCCTGCAGTTGGTTCCATTTGGCCAAAACTGAGTCACGCTCATCACTGAGCACAGATGGGGCAGAGAGCGCACTGGCGGTGTTGATCAGATGACTGGACTGAGAGCCCTGCTGGTTAAACAGACCACCTACAACACACACACACAGATTAACTGAGATTAAGACACGTCCCACAAACACACGCACAGTCTGAACGCACCGATCGCTGTTTCTCACCCTGTTGCGTCTGGGCAGGCTGGATTCCCC
Organism: Paramisgurnus dabryanus; assembly: GCF_030506205.2. Classification (NCBI taxonomy): domain Eukaryota; kingdom Metazoa; phylum Chordata; class Actinopteri; order Cypriniformes; family Cobitidae; genus Paramisgurnus; species Paramisgurnus dabryanus. The sequence goes on from NC_133354.1 coordinate 7,869,421, forward strand.
CAAACCCTCCAAAGCCCAGTGCAGTGGTTCCGAAGCCCGTTCCTGTAGCTGTGTTTGAACCCAAACCAGAAGTAAAGCCGAAGCCTTTATTCTGAGTGTTTCCAAAGAGACCTCCACCTACAATACAAGAGACTCGTTAGATAATAATAAACGTGAGGTGAGCACAGAGACCTTCAACCTCAAGTCATTGGAGGATCCCTCCGGCTGTGACCACAGCAAAACATTAATTAAAATTCAGACCATGGAGACAAATTTCATGTTTAATTTGCATTTGCCACTATTATACAACAACTTAAATGCTTTGTATCTAAAAGTAAAGGCACAATCAGTGTTGCAAGATAGAGCTAATGCTTGTATTTAGGGATGCACTCAAAGGAAAATTCTTGGCCCAAGCCAAATAAAATAAAAACACTCCAATACAGAACCTTTTTTCATTTTTTTCTAATTGTTTTGCCAATTTCCACGAATGTCCTTATTATAATATTATTTCACATTATTTAACAATGAATTTTCAAGCAGTGATTATAGTTTACACTTGGTATTAAGATGTGTTTTCGTTGATTGGATCACAAGTGGACGAGAGAAACGCATCACGTTTACACCTGGTATTTAAATCCGTCTCTTTTGTCCGCTTTTCACCGCTTCTGTCCTGAATACTGTGAGGGGGTGGCCTGTGAGACGGTGGGCGAGTCTCTCTGCTGTCATTCAAACGCGAGCGGGAGTTATTATGAGTTTATATGGACGCAAACTAATATTATGTCAGAGTCCACTAGTTTTGATGTAAGTAAACATGCTGCACAGTGTTTTCTACATGTATATGTTAGAGCTTTCTCTAAATTTTCAGCACAATTGATGAAATAGGATTGCGCAACTTTCACACGCTTGCAAAATGACACTGCGGAGATCAGCCGCTTTAGTTTTATCAATGAAAGGCTGAAAATAGAGCTGTGTGTTCGCGCCAGAAGTCAGAAAAGACGTAAAACATTGCGCTTCTCAGTACCTCAGATTAGATAAATGGTAGCATGTGGCTGTTCGAACACATTCAACCACATGTGCGCTTACATTACAAAAGCAATCCGATCGAAAGCGTTTTCGACTACCTCTGAATGTGGTTGAAAGTGGACGAGCTCAAAACGTTTTGAACACCGTTGACACCTGGCATTAACGTCATCCTCTTGTGATCCGATCGATGAAAACCCATGTTAATGCCACATGTAAACAGCCTCATAGGGACTTTTACACTTGGTCACTTTTCTGATCAGATAGCTATAGATAGACTTAATAAATGTTTTATTTACATTTGATCACATCTTGGCTAAACGGATATTAATCCGATCTTCTATTCTTGCACAAAATGCAAATTACTCTGCCTTTAGAAACTTACAACAACGCTTGTATATCACTGAACTGTACGTTGAGCAGCGGACTCGCGCCTGCCCAGCAGAGGGTTAGCGGCAAAATTGAAAGATGACAGAGAAAGAGGTTAAAAAAGTATAAATATCTTGTTTCAGGTTTTAGAAATAAATAATTTCGGTTGCCGAAAATTCGGTGCATTCTTGTGTGTACATGCAATTTACTCAATTGAATGTGTTTGTTTTTACTTTTTTTCTCATTATGAAATGAATTAGTTTTGACTTTTTGAACAATAAACTTCCAAGTGTCAGCTTTCATGTGTGGCAATGACATTACTTGGGTATGTTTTCAAAAGCGTGGGGTTCAGGGTAACAGGTTAACTAGTAATGTGTTCAGTTAATTTGGCTATGTGGGTTTAACTTTTCATAAGATGTGTTACTGGATCAGGTGCATGGAAGTCTCCGGCGGACCCGTACCTGTATTTGATGGAGTATTGAAACTGAAGGTGGTGCCACTACTGGCAGGAGCCGCCGTTGATCCAAAACCTCCGAATGTCCCTGCAGAACACAGCACAAAGACATGAGATAGAGAGACACAGAGTCAGCACATTTAAGGAAGATGATGTCATCAATGAATGTACATGTGTAATGTGCTGATGAAATTATAAATACAGATTATGGGTACAGAGGGGCTTTGACAGCATGACACTTCATGCAACCGACTTCAACATCAAACTAGACCTACTAAATAAAGACACAGACATCAAACAGACAGACAAAAATGAACGAGCACCAGATGTGAACCAATCATGAATGATCAGACTCATAATGACCTCTGACCTCTTGGACATAATCTACCTGATCCACTGAGACTACTGCCAAAACTGAACACAGGAGCCAAACCAAACCCCCCAAAACTAACGGCTGTGAGGGCACTGCTGCTCGCACCCGGAGCCACAAATCCTGAAGCACGGCGGCCACGACAAGAGAGAAGAAAGAGACAGATGAGCAAAGTTCAAGTTCAAAAGATTAAGAGGAATGTAACAGACATTGAAACAAACAGCTTGTCTGTTAAGCTAGGTACACACACCCAGCCAACGGTCGGTTAGGCAGGTTTTCAGCATCATCTGACTTAATTTTTCTGTGTTTCACACCTTCCACTAAAGTAAGTCACCATCCTCTTTTCTCTGGCACTCGTCTGGGAGTCAGATCATTTCATATGCGAATATTTTACAAAAATATGGCTTATAAGACATTACAGATATACCACAATTCTGTATGTGGTCAGTGAGATATGTGAGAAATTGTAAGCGAGCGCTGCCGTGTTTTCACTCTTCGTATAACAGCAGTCACTAGCTCTTATGGTTTCCCGTTTTGAGTAATGAACAGCAACTACTGCCACCTGCTGGTACGGAAAGTTATTTCTTCTCACGCAGGCGCAGAACAGATGTGTGACCTGGTCGCCATCCGTTTGGTGTTTCAGGGAAACTTTGGACGCAGCCAGCATGCGGGCAATGTGAGCTGACCTCACAGACTGCGCTCATTTTTTGGCACTGGTTTGGTGTGTCTTTAGTGATTATGGGAGTGTTACAGACATTAAAACAAGAAGAGACATACATCAGATTGCCTCAGTCTGTCATTTTATAGCCATCTTCCCTTTCCTAACCCTGGACATACTGCTGATAGGGATTGGCATTTTTCAGAAATATAATATTTAAATATTTGATTTTTTAAATGACAGTAATTAAAGGTGGTGCGTGTAAATGTTTAGCGGCATCTAGCGGTGAGACAGCACCCCATCTCTATTATGAAACACATATGGTAGCCACCACAGGACAAACATGTGGTCGTCTGAGACAACGTAGAAATGAAATGCGCACTGTAGAGCAGTTTGTCAGTTTAGGGCTACTGAAGAAATATGACGACAACTTCCATGTAAGGAGACCTGCGGTGTATTTAGATAAAAACAGCTCATTCTGAAGTAATAAAAACAATACAGTTCATAATGTAAGCTCTTAATAAACCACAGACAATATAGTTATGAATACGGTATATTGCTTTTCTGTCAAGAGATCCTTCTAAAAGTTACACACACAGTGAACCTTTAAGACATTTTTTATGTATTTTTCATTTTGTCACAATTTCACAGAAGGTTTATAATAAGGAAATATCCACAACAAGCCAAGTTCACATACAAACAAACATTCCAATAACATTATTTCCATTCAAATTATCATTGCTGATTAAATATTCGACCATTTGTGCACATCCCTAACTGCTCACACATTTTAATGCAGAGAAACTAATTCATGTTTAATGGCCTCAAGAGAAGATCACAGTTAAACTACTCCAGGTGCTAAAATACCTTTCATCTGGTATGAAGTCAAGTAGTTAATGTGCTTCACAACACCACCACGTTATCTATATTCATTCTTCTGACAGAAGTTATTTCAACACTTGCTCTGAAATATCAGAATAAGCTTTTACATATACACATACAAAACACTGTGCAGAATGTGTACTAACAACACAAGCACGGGTATTCTCATATAGACCCTTTTACTGTTTGTACTCAATGATGACGTGGCAGCGTATGCGCACGCATTTACTGTAGGCAGTGAAGCAACACAGACAGAGAAAGTCATTTTAAAAAGTTGACTTTATCAACTTTTTCAACACAGCTATCAGATCCGTGTACTATAGTGGAGTGGATAGAAGATGTTAGCAGATGGCCAAATAAAAAAAAGACATTTTGATGCTGGGAAACCGTTTTAATAAACTTTCTGAGTTGCTAACACGTCAGAACCAATGGGGAATAACACCACTTCTGTTGCCAAAATGCGCTCACAGGCTATTTGATCACGTGAGCTGTAAAAGGGTCTATGATATTAGTTCAAGTCAATTTAAAACCATATTTTCTCCTGCACGCGTTTAATCTAGAGAAGAGGACAGACAGACCATCACCAGGACAGAGATGATCAAAAGTGGACAAAAGAGTCGTATTATAACACCAGGTGTAAACGTGAACGTGACTCTCTCGTCCACTTGTGATCTGATCGACCAAAACACATCTTAACTGTAAACAGCTCCAGAGTGAAGGTGAAACAGATCTAAAAGCAAATATGATGTGATAACATCATGTATATGCTAATTATTAGCACGTAGCGTCATCCAGCACCATTTCTCACAGAACTGTGTTGGAAAACCTGATTATTCTTGCATCTTTTAGGAACATTATTTTGTGCATACCCCTCCAGTTTTTGACTAGGAGTTTCTGACTATAAATTAATTCACACTTACCTGTGGTACTTGATCCAAATCCAAATCCCGTGGGTGCTGATGATGTGGTTGCGGCTCCAAACCCAGAGCCAGAAAGACCTGTGACAATAACAACACTTTATTAACAACAAATACACTTTGGGGATATGTGAATGATTGTTTATTTACAACACCATATTCCATTTAAAGAATGTTACAATAGTATGAAAACTTTTAATCTGACAAAACCTTTCCTATATTACAACACCCTTTCCCTTGCTTTATTTATTTTTTATTTCTATACTGTATTAATCTAATTTGTCAAGCTAAATGCCTGTAGTTCTGACAACGGTCCCTAAACTGCTGTATCCACGATAGTAATTCATGAAGATCGACTGTAATTGTGACGATACGTGTTGAAGACAGTCACGGCCATTTAATACTGGTGAACGGGACCGTATTGTGAAAAAAATAATTGCCTGTTTTATGGAGTCCCAATTCCAGTAGCGGCTAACATTTAATAGTAATAATCAATCAGACTCACTCGCGCTGCTCGACTGGCCGCCAAAGTTGAACGCCATGTTTCCCGTCCGCGCGGATATGAAGTCCGACTAGAAACACAAACAAATTAACTTGTTCCTACATTGAATTTCAATTTAAAGAACTTTATTGGCATGATTGTGTCACTTACAATATTTGCTAATTACATTATGTCAATGTGCCAAACTGTACAAATTAATGCAATTTAAAAAAAATATACTATCACAGTGTGGCTTAATAAATGCTTTTGCATCATTTGACGGAGGTAAAACCTGTTTAATATACATTATTACATATGCACACAAGTTTATATAAACACTTTAAAGTTACTTGGGTAATGCATTTATATTTACGCATTTAGCAGACGATTGTATCCAAAGCGACAAAGATTAGGAAAAAATACAGCGATTTGTCATATGAAGGCAATAATACAGTAAGTGTTTCCCAGCTAACAATTTTTGGTTCCCATAACGTTATTTTCCAAGGTTTGATTTTGGTTAGCCAGGAAAGATTTCTTTACAGAAATAGAACAATATTTTTATGTTAGTTTAACGTTCTCATAACGTAGGGGAAACGTTAAATTAACCTAAAATGACGTTCTATTTTCGAAAAGAAAATTTTCCCAGGTTTGTATTTGGTTAGCCAGGAAAGTTAACTTTCTTGCAGCAGAGCAGAGATTGCCTGGATTAGGAGTTTTGCTGGGTCGCATATTTCTCTTCTTCATATCGCTAAAAGTTAATCGCATGACCGCGTTGTCTTGTGACCACCAGTAAAAGACAGCTGCTCATCAAATATTACACATAGGGTTTCGTCAGTTTTGGATCTAAAACATGTGTTACACTTTAAAGTTGTAACATGATTTTACTACACAATATTTGATGTTGCAATCACGTTGACAATATTATAAATATTGTTTGTTTATATATATATATATACACAGTGTAGCCTATATATTTTCTCTCCATCTTTCTCTCTCATACGCACACTCTATCGCAAATCAACAACTTTGAAAGTTAATTAAAAATTGTTTATTAAGTTTGCAGATAAGCAAAAATACAAATGATTAATGCAAGACACATCATCAAAAGAAATAAAAAAAAAACTGCAACAGGTTCTAGGAAAAAAAAACTTGAACTCAAAATAGCTGATTTGAGAACAGACACATTTTTATTCATCTCCACATCACAAGTTTGCATTGATAAGATGGTTTTAAATGTGACGTTTTATAATGATATTGCGTGTGGATCTGGTGTTTTATCGCAGGCCTTTGCGCTTCATCAGCGTTCTCTTCTTCAGCTCGGTCAGTTTGAGCTTTTTCTTGGTCGTTTGAGGTTCTGGAGCCTCCCATTCAACGTGAACCGTTTTCTGCTCGGCTGGAGTTACAAACACATCATCTGTGACGTCCTGTGTCAGCACTTCCTGTCCTTCTTTACGCTTCTCCTTGCGAATCTCCTTTACCATCTGTCTCTCCTTTTGTTTGGCAGCAAACGCTAGTCGCAGTATTCGCCGATGCTACAGATCACACAATAAGACGATGTCACAAAGAGCATTACAAACATGGTTCTTATTTGATAATAATTACTGAAAACTCACCATATTGGGCGACTGAAAATGAGGGTTTTCATAAAGTGTGGGTCCACCAAAGCTGCCCTGAAAGATTTTAATCGGGTTCAGGACAAAACGAGGGCCGATCTCAACAAGAGCTGCGTCTTCTTCAATAATCTATGAATGGCAGAATTGTTGGTCACAAAAGAATGCAATCAAGTTAGTGTTAATGATTGAAAGAGATTTATGATGACCTCACCTGATAGTTTCTGAACCAGATTCGGTTGTCTGCGATCGTGAATGTGAAGACGTGATCCACAAAGGGCTGACTCCTGGGATGATACTGAGGTGTTGAGAAAGTCTAAAAGAACAAGATCTTCTGTTAACTTACTGGAAAGAAGGCGTGATCATGTCGATTGTCGAAAAAAAATCTCTATACTAACATTTCTTGGGTGTTTTTATTTTAATTGCATCATAGTCATGGCAGCCGGTGACTTCTTTTTCGAGGGCGCACGATGCAGAGCTCAATACACAACACAGGGTTCCCAGACCTTAGTCAACTTAATTTAAGGACCTTTCAAGACTTTTCAGGTCCAATACCCTCAAATTCAAGGACTTAATGTGGGGACATATTTCAAGTGAGAGCAAGATTACATCTTGTTACCTTTTAAGATACATTGTTACTGTTCCCTTTCGAGGGAACCTGCGCTGCGTCACTGCAGTGACACTTCGGGGACGCCTCCAGGGGTAAGTGCGTCTGAATGTGTACATCAAATTCAACCAATGGTGAGACTTAATGATAAAGATAGGGTGACGCGGGAGTCAGGAAGTATATCTCTATCTGAAATATTGCCAAAGACTGCGTTACGGGTACGCAGGAAGTATGGCAAGGGAGACGCAGCGTCTCGTTCCCTTCTCAGGGAACAACAGTTACATACGTAACCCGAGACGTTTTCATGTGTCAAACACAACTAAGCCAAAAAGCATTTTGGGATGAATCAACATTCACATACAGAAGATATAAGCATTTAAAGTGAACAGTTTAGCACGTGTGCTTAAAAAGTCTAGAATTTTTATGATATTATCCTACACTACACAGGGAATAATATGGATTTTTTTTTTTCAGAAAACTTATTGCATAAAATAGATTCAAGCAATTTCAATGACCTGTATCTATGTATGTATATTTTCAAAAACTTCCCAGGGCCTTCCCAGGATTTCATGGACCTGTGGGAACCCTGACAACATGTATGTAGACTGTCACCTGTGTGGCTCACCTTTTCAAAATATGTGTTCAGGGCGTCATGTAAACTAATGTGCATCACGTGTCATGTCAAAATAGGAGTCTGCTGCAGACGCTTTGAAGGGGTTTATGATAAAAGATATGCTCACGTTTGCCAGATACTCACTTAATCTCATGTGTAATCAGAGTTAAGTGTAAAGTGAGTGTCTTGAGAGTATTTTGCGAGTGTCCCTTTCATCATAAACCCTTTCGACGCATGTGCAGCAGGCGCTTATTTTGATAAGACACATGATGCAGATGACGTAACCAACACATATTTTGACATGAGTAGCAACACGCATAACACTCCAAAAACATATTTTGAATTCACGCCCCTCGGAAGAGAAGTCACCGGCCAAAACTGATTAAAGTGTTAAATCGTAGTTTAGGGACAATAACAGAAACTCCAGAATACATATTACACTTCAATATTGCAATCTGTAAAGATGCAGTGAGGTACAAACAAACAAAATGTTTTAATGAACCTGAGTAAAAAGCTCCTTCAGTAGGGCATAATGTGGCTCCTTGTCAAATCTCTATAAGGGAACAGACAAATTTTATTAGTCAACATCCTCCTTTTGCCGGTAGTTTGAATGACTTAAATATTTCTTTTGACTCACGGGGTCGAACGACAGCAGCGGTCTGGAGCCTTTCAAACAGTTTCCAGTCATTTTCAGCTCAGCGAGAGTGTGAACTAATCATGTTTGGATCAAACAGACGCACATTTTACATTTCCAGTTACACAACTTTTAAGTTCACACAATGTGGTATGTATGCTTAAATAATGTGGGACATAAATTCTACCGTTTTGAACAAGAAACTTGGCTGACGGTCCATGAGGAACGTTTGAGATCCTGTAAACCACAATGAGAGGTCACAGGTCAAGCACTGAGATTAGGGTTAAGACACAGTGTCTGAGGAGTAATGAAGCAGGTGCTCACCACATGTAGAGATCCTGCTTTTTCTTGGCCTCAAAAAAGATGCACTTGTTGCAATTTTTAATTTCACACACCTGAAACAAACAAAGAGCTCAGGGTTGTGCTTGTTATACAACATTTTTTGCATTGATCTATAATAATCACACAATCCAGAAAAACATGCATGAATCACCTCATTGACCACAAAGAGTTTGTCCTTTCTGTCCATTTTGGTGTCTGAAAAAAAAAACAGAGATTTGAAAACATAATTCTTGATAACTTTCATTTCATTTAGTTTAGTCATTCAGTTAGTCTAATGTGAATTTACCAGCTTTGCTGTGAGGCATCATGGTTTTTAAATCCTGCATTAGGTGTCTTGTTCTGAAGTTGATGCCACGAGAGGAAAAGACCAAAACTCGCTCCTTGTTCTTCCATTTACCCTGATCACAGATCATTCAGATAAAAATATGAAGTATTACTACAAGAAACTCATCAGTCTGTAAGAACGCATTATTACATAATGAAGATATATATAGACTATATTTCTACATACGGCATTCTGAAAAACAGTCAGTATATAATGGGACTTCCTAAAATGCTTATCATACCTAAACACCAACCAGGGAAAACCACATTTTTGTCAGGTAACACTCAAAAGAACGAGATTTTATTCCACGGGTAAAGTGAATACTTTTGTGTTTGTCTATATCAGAAAGCTCTTTCTCGTGAAGGTAACGGGTGTTTATTACTTAATTAAGTTTGACAGAAATTTTGTATAGGTACGTCAAGTGTTAGGGTTAAGCATTTAAGGAAGTCCCCTAATCATCTTTTCAAAATAGAGAAGAGAGAACACACAAACAGAATCCATCAGAACTGGGGCAACAACACATCTGTGTGTTTCTGGTAGATACCGGTGAACTACAGCAGTGTAAACTTACACTTATTTCCCTGCAGATTTGATCTGGTCTCACAGCCTGGCTTTAGCTAGTTAAGCAGGTTAGTTTAAGAGGGGTTTTGGACACAGCTTTAAGATCATCTTAGATCCATCTTAAACCATTTCAATCACATGTAAGGGTTTTTATTTTATACAGACCTATTGCTTTTTTACAAAAATGTATATATTTTTTATTTCACAGATGCAATATATCTTTGCAGGTTCTGATTAATTATCTGAAAAAGGACAAACATTTGAATAACTCTGTAACTCTATGCACTCCATTAGAAAACTACATTTAAAAACGGCCATGCTGTTGTTTGTCTTTGCATTTTTGTGTTTCTGTTTAATGTTCAACTGCTTTGAAACAATAAACAATTGTGGGAAAAAGCCAAATAAATACAAATTAATTAAAAATGTATGTCATCAGACTGACAAACATTACAGTTTATGCTCATTAATTATGATCAATCTATCATTGTAAAACTGGAATGATGTGAAATTATTATAAACCTCGAATCGTTTTAAAACCCTTTGACGAATATATGATGATGTATGAGTTTAATATCTCACCGCGCTGACGGGCTTTGGGACGCTGATAATATTGCAGTGTTCAGATGTTTGATCGTCTTTTTCATTCTCCACTGTAACGCTTGTTTTCTTATTGTTGGTTACGTCGTTTGTCGTCTTATTTCGCTTTATTTTTGCATCGTTTTCTGATGATCTCTCTGCCGCACGTTTCCTCCTGCGCGCCGCCATCTTTCTCACATACGTCACCGGAAACGGATGAGGAGAAGTGACGTCTCAAGCACGCGCGGCGCGAGTCGCCAGCAACAGAAGCATAATAGCACGACAAATGTGAGTTATGAGCAGGTAACAGTTAAATTAGTTGCAATGCCGTGATCGCAAATCGCCGTTAAACTCGGAAAAGGGCGTCACGATGAGCTCCGAATTTACTGGAGAAACAGAAGAAATTAAGGATGACGATGAAGATGAGATGAAGGACAAAGATGAAGATGATGACGACAATGAAGAAGGGTTCTCAGTGCTGTCAGATCTGCCTGTTGAGATCAGTGAGAGACGCCCAACTTGCCACACGTGCTGGTGAGAGAGAGAGAGAGAGAGAGAGAGAGAGAGAGAGAGAGAGAGAGAGAGAGAGAGAGAGAGAGAGAGAGAGAGAGAGAGAGAGAGAGAGAGAGTCTGTATATGAATAACACCCAATACTGCTCTCTAATCACGACACGTATGCCTTTCAGTTTAAATATATGTTAATACACAAATAAATCTACGCCCCGATTAGGTTACATTAGGAGAGAAACCAATGCGATATTATCAGCTATTTACTGTATGATGGAAATTAAACCACTGCTGCAAAAACAACAGTTTGTCCATTTGAAAAAGAAAAAAAAACATCAAATTTACTCGTAGCAAAACAATGCAATGATGTTAGATAAAAATTGTAAATCTGACAATTAAAATAATAAAATAAAACCGCAATCTTTGCTTATCTCTCTGTGATATTGATTCATTGATTTTCCATGTTACCTACACGCCTAAACCAGTATTGTTTACCAGGTGTATTTTGCACAAATGTACATACATACATACTTTTCTTTTTTGTAAAGTAATGTAGACTTCGACTTCGAGTTTTTTTCGACTCTGCACAGCAGTACAAGATACACTTTATTGTGTTACTCTTGTTTTTAGTATATAAACCTGACTATTACCTTGTTAATATGTAACTGCAAACATATTTTTGTTCTTTATTTTTGCAAAAAATTATCAAATGTTTCAAAAGCATCCATACATACAAACTTGAATTTTTTTTCAACAGTATGAACATTATGAAAATATTATGAAATGAGCATCATATAAATTCTCAACATAATGCCCCACATAGCAGCGATACAAAAGTAACAAAGGTTAGGGTAACAAGTGATACTTTGGTCCTGAAAGGAACTCCTTACATTTAAACCTGGTTTACATTTATACTGAAAAACTTCAAACAAAACTCAAAAAAGTTACAACACTAAATAACCTGTAGATTGACCAGTACTGTAACACATGAAATGAGAAACACAACTTGTAATAAAAAAGGCAGCTTTAGTAATTTACTTTTTATTATTGAAATTAAGCTTCCCTGACCTAACCGTGATAAATGATCACAAGATGAAATCACAAGATATTTGTCAGCCCAATCAAGGGTTAGGGTTACCTGCTGAACATGCTGTCATAGCTTGAAATGCAAATGTAGTCGGGCCTCTGTTGGCCATCTAGTTCATGCACTACTTTCAGAGGGTGGGTCTCACAATGTTATTTTTCATCCCATATCACTTTCTAACCCTAGTCCTTTACTATTTTATTGTCATTGTTACCACTTGCCTCATTGATCTCTTCTGTACCTTGATAGCATTGCTATACCAACATGTAATACATGATGCTGTGACACTATTGATGACTGCTGCACCATAAAATCTCAAAAGCATTCTGTTGTGGACATTAATGCAGCATATGTAACGAGGTTTTAATAATTTGTGTGTTTTCTTGGGGTCAGTCGTCCAATTAAGGTGTGTCTATGCCCGTATCTACCGGCCCATCCTCTCGACGTCTCCACGTCTCTTTACATCGTCCAGCATCCAGCTGAGGTTTGTGCGTGTGCAAACATCTCATGGAATTTGTTACACTGTCCAATGAGTCAAGGTTCTTCTCCTCTGCTTCTTCCAGGAAAGTCGGGTCCTCCGTACGGTTCCACTCTTGGTGGCGTGTCTCCCTCCGGGAAAATGCAAGGTCTTTATTGGAAGGCGATTTACTGAAGAGAGGTAAATTACACATTTATTCACAGCATACCTGTAAGATTGGAGTTTTCAATTCCTTATGTCCAGTGGTCATCATGTCGGTTGTGTTAGATATCCCGAGCTGGCGGCCGTGTGTAAGGACGCGCACACTCTGCTTCTGTATCCCGGCGCATCCGCGGAAAATCTAGAGGATCTTGCTTCAGATTTTACTCTAATGGCCCACAATGTCATTCTGATCGATGGTACTTGGAGTCAAGCGAAGGACATGTTCCTCCGCAACTCTCTCTTCAGGCTGCCCAAACAGGTTCGATCCACACATCATGTTGCACTTTAGTCACAGTGTCAGTCGTGGCCTAGTAGTGGTTAGAGAGTAGGACTTGTAACTCGAAGGTCGGCAGGTTACGACTGACGTGCCCTTGATGTTTAACGTTGTTTACTGCGGGGCTTGTGAATCAAACCTGTGATTTTAGAGTTATGAGGTTGATTCTTTAGCAATTAGGCAACAACCAGCCAACTATATACACAATACAGTATACCCCAATATACATAATGCAACAATTACACAATACATGGTTTGTACAGTGATTTGTTCATGATGAGGTTTGTCTCCACAGGTACAGCTCCGCAGCACCTCCTCTAGTCAGTATGTAATCCGCACCCAGCCCACCAACATGTGTGTGTCCACGCTTGAGTGTGCTGCCGTCACGCTCTCCATAATGGAGAAGAACCAACACATCCAGGAGGTTTGTCTTCTTCAGATGATCACTCTCCCACCTTTACGAAGGACAAACCGAGAGTTTTATTGAGGTGTGTTTGGAGACTACTGAGGTGTTTTTGATGATGTGTTTTCTGCAGGTTCTTCTCAAGCCTCTTCAGGCTCTTTGTTCTTTCCAGCTTCAGCATGGCGCTCAGGTCCACCACAGTAAAGAACATCTTATCAAAAATGGGCAGTACAACAAAATTCTGCCCCAAAACAAGCGCAAGATTCGCAGGATGCAGAAACTCATCGGCAACCAAAACATCTGAGCCTTTTTTATGAAACTACAACTTATTTTCTATAGGAAACAATGCTTTCTGTTATTTAGTTTTAACCTGAGATTGACAGCTTATGTTCACATGTAGGGGTTTGATTTTTAGACAAGCAATATTAACATTTGGATGAAGTTTCCTCTGTTAATCAATGATTGTTATTTCATTTGTGTTTGTAAAATTAAAGAGAATGTGTATTGGTTACGTGTATGTTTGATGCCCTCTAGTGATGTAAAACTTTAGCACAGCTGTAGGTGCAGAGCTTTGCAAGGCCGATCAGCGTACCTCATCAAAGTATCACAAGAACATACCTGTCAAGATTCTCCCGTATTTTACCATTCTATCCCGCCATCATCTCGTTTAAATAATTTCCCGTATTTTAGTCTTTCTTTAAAAAAAAATCCCTCTGGCCGTATTTGATGTTTGCCAAATTCACCTCCTAAAGCATTCGGCAGTAACATATCACTCAAACGACACCCGTCAATAAAACAAGAAGAAAAAAGCTTCCCGAGGATGGATGAAGGATGACGAGCAGCACGCAAAGCTACAACCACCACGCGCATTAGTGCGCACGTACGCCTGCGTACAATTCGCACATTTGGATGTGCGGGCCAATGCGTGTGGTACTGCGGTTTGTGCATTTTTTATAACTTTTCGTGTTGGGAAACACTGCTGTTTGTGCTTTCCCAGCTAACGTTAGTTTTTGGTTCTCAAAACATTCCCCTAACATTAGTTTTTGGTTCCCATAACGTTATTTTCCAAGGTTGTTTTTGGTTAGCCAGTAAAGTTTTCTTTACAGAAATAGAAAGTTATTTTTAGGTTATTTTAACGTTTTCCTAACGTTAGGAAAACGTTAGAATAACGTTAGGAAAACGTTAGAATAACGTTAGGAAAACGTTAGAATAACGTTAGGAAAACGTTAGAATAACGTTAGGAAAACGTTAGAATAACGTTAGGAAAACGTTACAATAAGCTAAAAATAACGTTCTATTTCTGTAAAGAAAACTTTCCTGGCTAACCAAAAACAAACATTGGAAAATGCACAGTTGACATGGAGTGAAAAATGATCTATCGCGAGGGCGCGTTGCCGCGGCTCCGTGCACGCACTGACAGAGCGCGCAGAGCTCAAGACTCCAGCCTCAGTGAAGAAGTGAAGGCTTACAAAAGTACGGCACGTCTATTAGTACATCCCATGCTGTGTTTTTATCTATCATATCTATCTAAAATAATTTATTTAATACAAAATCTATAATAATTAAATTATGCTATTACTGGAAAAAATGTCTATTAAAATATTATACCATTATATAACACAAGTTATTTTATATAAAAATACCTCAACACATCACATATTATGTATTTAGATAACATTCTATTTTATCAAATATATAAATAACCAGTGACTTCAACACAATAAAGAAGACTTAAAACAGATATTTATTAAAAATATATAAACATTTAATTTACTTTAAGGAACAACAATCAGCATCTCTCAGGGATGTGATTTTTCCGGATTAATCCAGAATTCCGGATTTTCCGAACTGAAAATGTGACCTACGTGAATCATGCAGATACGTAAAAAAAAAAAAAATAGGGGGGAGGGGGTATCTCACAGCCGTCACCATGGTAACCCGGGACGGAACCACAATCGCCGTCCCCGCGCAACAGGGCCACACCGGGCGGCACGTCAGATGACAAAGAGATGCATTTTCTTTCCTTTCCAAGTATCAAAAAGGACGTGTTTCCGACCATTCGCAAATGGCGGTTGGTTAAGTATGATTGTATTGGTCAGATCAATCAAGCTCCCTGCGAGGGGTCCTGCAGTGTACCTCAGTCGCCCTCACGCTACAGTGGTATCATGAAAAAAACATTTCCAGATCGGATGATCTGGGTATGTATTATTGCTTGTGTCTATCGAAAAAGGAATCACGATCTCGATTCATATCCTGTAATCAGATGCTGTATTTACGTGTTCACGTATTTACATTAAAACAATTATCCAGATGTTATGTTGTCAAACTTGCTTACACTCACACAGTGTAAAACCAAACCCTATTCATTCACCAATCAGACCCGATCGTTTCTCTCCTCTCTTCTCCTCATTTGCGACGTTTGGCTGTCACTCGCGTGACGCGAAACAAAGCAGCAAACATATAGTCGGTTTACTTGGTGGATTTGGAGTGGCAATTTTCAATGAAATGAGAGGAAAAACGAGCGCCATTGCAGAAAATCCTGGTGGCGACTGAGAGAGGGACGATGCAACAATATTGGTTCCGAAAAAAGGCTAGGAAATAAGTTACATCTGAACGTTTCTCAATCGGAAGGCTGCAGCCTCCAGAGGTCTCATAGGCTGCATACGTCATCGAGCCTGGTTTAACCTAACTGAGCATTACATTCCGAAGTCATAAACATATTACAACAATTTACGATTAACTAAGAATAATAGTAAACTTTATAATCGTTAATATTGTGAATCTTGATGAGTCTTGATGACGTATGCAGCCTAGAAATGCGACCTCCGGAAGGCTGCAGATTTAGGATTGAGAAACGGCCTCTGTAACATCGTTTGTTTCAAAGGTTTCGTGTTTTTAAAGTTTTAAGGTTGACCAGTTTGATTAAAATAAATAGCACCTGTACTTTTTTTGTACAAGTTTGTACAACCTTCTATTGTTTATTTTTAACAGCTAACAAAGTTACTCATCTACAGGGGTCTAAAATTAGAAAAAGAGACCTTTAAGACACTTTATTATAACTAAAGGTCCTGTGTAGCACATTTTTACAGATATTTGTATTAAAAAATACTCTGGTAAAAGTAGAAGTACTGATTTAACTTCTTTACTCAAGTAAAAGTACCAAAGTACAGGCTTGGAAATTTACTTAAAGGTAGGGTAACACATTTTGAAAAATGCTAACGGTAGCCACCTAGCAATGAAATCCCGATCCCACCCTCAAGTCAAATCGCTCTCCAAAGTCACGCCTCTTTCCAAACACATGAATACGCACAGATCAGACGGTCACGTCTCATGTCTCATTCACCAGTGAGAAAACTTTGCAGTACAAAGTGAATAACACTTCCAAAATAACCAACATAAACAACTGGTTTACATCAGAATTAGTTTAAGCACACGTTCGGTTGTGTAGACGTAGTAACTATATCGTTATGCTAATCCGTAAACGAACACAAATTTCATAAGCAACACAACGTTTCATCAAAGTAGAATATCTGAATCCATCTCAATACAAACATATCGCGTACCTACCTTACCAAAATAAACAGTGCAACGACCCTTTCAGACCCTTTGCCTCCTGTAGCTGTTTGCATCTCGTGGTAAAGCAGTAAAGTTACTGATGTTAATTTGAGTTTTTGCTCTTGCTGATCCAGGCAGTTTTTGCTGTTGTTGTTATAAAAGATGCATTTAGTTTTGTTGCTCCTGTGTAGGTTGTCAATTCAGCAGAAAAGTTTGGTGTTCTCACTGTTTACAGACAGAGCGCACGTGAACGCGCCGATGATGTATGGTATCTGCGTGGACTCGCTGCGCGGTGGGAATTCAAATTACGCTTACGTATGAGGGACATAAAAGGAAACGTCCGTTCGGACCGAAATCTATGATTTGTTGAACATTTTTTGGTCCTACGCCTTTCACTGATGACATAAATTTTTACAAATACATTTAAACAACTTAACACAGTGATTGCTATCAGGATGCGAAGAGACTTTTAACCAGCATAACTAAAAATGTTTCAGGATCAAATCTGTTACCCTACCTTTAAAGTATTAAAAGTAAAAGTAGCCATGCGAATGATAACCGTTTTTTATGCAAAGCTCACGTTACCTGGATCACACAAATGCTAGAGTGCAAGCTGAGAAACCTAAGTGGATATGGGGAAAAAATCTTTGTAAGATTTATTCTTCTTTTTAAGCCATTGCCTACATTTTATATGGATGTCTGCAAAATAGGCCTTCTTTTGACATGAACGTTTTCATGTTGCACATTTAGCTGTTAAAGTTGGGTAAAAATGTAAAACAAAAATAAGTTAAAACATATTTTTTGTCATGGTTGTTGTTATAGAGAGAGGTGGTGATGGAGCAGTGGACAAGACACTTGCTTTTGATTCCCACTGTTACACATCCACCAAATAAGTTGTTATGTGTCATACTGTACAAAAAAGTTGCATGTTGCACATCTAGCTGAAAAATAAATTAAAATGTGTTTTTTGTTCAAAAAAGTTGTTATGGGTCCTGCTTTACTATCTGTATAGATCCGGCAGTTTGATTGGCGTGTGTGTGTGTGTGTGGGGGGGGGGTCTTAATATATTTTCCTGCTTTTTTGTCCTTAGCCAATCACATGCCTGACTCTCTCTTAGTTTTTACAATAATCAAAAGCTTCTAACTTCATATTCTCTTCTATAAATAATTAACAGTGCCGGTCCTAGATGCTGGGGGGCCCTAAGCAAAGCTTTGTGAGGGGCCCTCTGTCAGTGCATTCAGACCCTGATAGCACACATACATCTCGGAGACGTCTATTTGATGTCTGCGTTTAGATCTGCAAGATGTCTTATTTATATTGTTTTCTCATCTGCAATACGTCTGTGAGACGTCTCCTAAAAGATGTCATATAGACATATTGAAGATGTCTGCAAGATGTTTTTGATTTAGAATGTATGTAAAGCAGCTCTTTTCCTTTATAAGATGTTTTTACACACCAGATGTATTCCAGATCTCCAGATCTTTACCAGACATCTCACAGACGTACCTGTGCTATCTGGGTAAAACCCAGTCAATGTTGCTGTTAGTTAGTTGTTAACTAACCACATAATGTATTATCTTATAGCTGTATATTATTCCCATATGCACATTACTTTAAAACCCTGACTGATAAACTTGCTGATTATAACATGAAACATGTATTTGCTGATAAGTTGTTTTGATTTAAATGTGTTGTGAGAAGCACTAAAAAATTAACCTGATCTAAATGAATGTAATGAATCAAATTAAATTAAATATAAATACATACTGTTAATACACAGGGGTTAAATTGGGATTTGTTATGTGGGTGGAGGGCTCTGTGGGGAGGGGTACTTCGAGGGGTAACATGTTTAATACTGATGACAGCAAAGCCACTGGTGTGTTTCAATGACATTCTGGACGTCTGATAGGATTTGATAAGTTTCAGCTTTAAAAGAGCATTTCACCCGTAGAAACATTAATCTTTATTGAAAGTGTTATATTTGTAGTCGAAATGTAACATACATTTAGAATTTGGTGCCTATTTTACAGAGAATAGGGGTGTTTGTATTCTCACTCCCTCAACAAAGATATAGCACTTCCTTCTTTCAATGATGCAAAATGATGATTTTTACATCATTGAAAGAAGGAAGTGCAACACTGAAATCTGTATTTCTCCTGTCTCAGCGGCAACTGAGAAAATTATGCATGACCATTCAAAAACATGACTGGAGTTCTAACTATACACAGCTTAATGCAAATGGGTGAAGTGTCCCTTTAAAGCTGTCCCAGAGGTTGACCCCAAATATTTTAAAAAGAGTGTCTGATTTTAAATATTGCAAATCTATGAGTTTGACACCCTATATCCATTTGTTGCACATGTCATTATGCACAATTGATCAAACTTTAAAGGAAGTATGAAGAATCAATCTCCTTGAATAATTCTAGGCATAAGATGCCCAAAAAGACTCAATTAACAAGATAAGGTACAACACACAGTACTGTATCAGCAACATGTCTTATAAATTAACCATAGAGATTCCCTATGCTGGTCAGCAGCTAAAACAATCATATAGTTAGGTTTGATTTGTGTAATCAAAATACATTATTTTATTAAACTATACAATGAGTTATATCCAGTGTTATCCAGTTAACATACTGTAATTAAACGAGTGACATATCCTTTAATCCTTTACAAATTTCAATTCTTCTAATAAGTTTTCTCGACGTGGGCACCATTCTTACCCCTCTCTCTCTCTCTCTCTCTCTCTCTCTCTCTCTCAAATATGTCAAATTATCCTGCGCAAGAGCGCGTTCTTGAAGTTCAAAGGGAAAAGCGCATGTTTTCGCGGCAATTGCGTCACCCAATTCGCGTCATTTGCATCGCCCCATGCTAGGACGCGTGTGGATGCATCTTTGCATTGACTTTGTATGTAATCTGCTCGCGCAAATCCTTTATCTTGATCTGTTTCGACCTCACTCTGACCGTCACTACGGTCTAAAAAAGGAATGATCACCTTCGTTCTGCCTATCACCGAGACCATATGTCAACAAAGTCATGTCCATGACCTCCGGAAGCAGAATGACCCGCGTCTATAATTAGCAGAGAATGCTCCCGGTTCAGTCTCTCACCTTGATCGCCTCATACGAGACCGTGAGTAAGAGACTCCGTATTCAGGTAAGAAATTCCTGACTATTTCCTTGTTGCATTCCACTAATTCGTTACCTAACGGTGCGGGTGCCTTGTGCCCCCGAGAATTGTGGTGGTTTGTGTATTGACTTATTATTTCTAGGTATATACCTTTCATATGCACTAGATTTCCGGGTAATTTAAGTTGTTTATCCAACCCAGTCTCACCCCATGTCGTCAATATTTGACGACACTTGACCATTCGTCAATATGTGACGCGGAGGGTATACCTTTCGCGTCATTTTTTGACGAACTGGGGACTTCAATACTATTACGACCGTTGCATTCTCTTCTCCTATTTTCTTACCAATTTCACGTCGGTTTAGGGTTAGATTTACATAATGACATCCCTACCCAAACCTGACTCTAACCCCAACGCCAGGTGACAACTGTTTCTAACCCCAACGCCAGGTGACAACTGTTTAATTTCGCGTGCACTGTTTAATTTCGCGTACACTGTTTAATTTTGCGTGATCTAACCCTAAACCGACGCGAAAATGGTAAGAAAATAGGAGAAGAGAATGCAACGGACGTAATAGTATTGAAGTCCCCAGTTTCGTCAAAAAATGATGCGAAAGGTATACCCTCCACGTCACATATTGACGAATGGTCAAGTGTCGTCAAATATTGACGACATGGGGTGAGACTGTGTTCGTTTATCCGTGTGCCTCTACTGCTGTTCGCAGCCGTGGGCTTTGTGCGAGCCCACTAAATGCGTTCGCGCGCTGGTGTGGGCCGCCATTATACCTGTGTTTGTATTTACTGCTGTTTTCAGCTGGTATATTGTGTTTGCTACTAGTGCTATTTTTTTTTAATTATTTAGTTGGGGGCTGTTTTTTATATTATAAACAGCCCTGTTATTATTGTGTTTCATATTTCAGTCTGTTAGGTGCGTTTACGTGCTGGTGCAGGCTGTGGCAGTATTTCCCCACACCCTATACCCCTGTTCGCAGCTGGTAAGGGGTTAGTGTGTGCCTGCTAAGTGCATTCGTGCGCCGGTGCGGGCCATCATAATACTGTGTGCTGTGCTTTTCTGCTCTTAGGTACTTTTTTCGCCTTGAGTGGCGGCTACAATCACACTTTTTCCTGCAATACTCCCCTCTTACACACCCTATACCCCTGTTTGCAGTTGGTGGGGCTAGTGTGCGACCGCTAAGTGCATTCGTGCGCTGGTGGGGCCCACCGTATTACCTTGGCGGATTGCTGGAGGAGGACTCCAGGCATTATATTGGGTTTCTGTGTTGCTGCAATGGCTTCCCACTACTGCAGGATCTGCAACGCCTCCATGAGTGCTAGGGATGGGCACAGGGAGTGCCCCACATGCCTTGGAGCTGCCCACGTGCTGGAAGACGTGGACAATCCCTGTAGTGCAGCCTGTGATCTCTCCAGGGACGAGCGACGGCGCCGGGCCAGCCAGGTGCGCGGCCATGTGCGTGAGGAAGGGAGCGGGAAGCGGCGCTCCCCCGACCAGCCGTCCCTCTCCAGTAGGCATGGGCGTAAACACAAGCGCAAGCGTTCACGTTCGCGTGATCGACAGCGGGATTCCCCCCATGGAGTTACCCAGGTTGAGCCACCCAAATCTGTTAAGCCCCCTGCCTCAGCTACGGTGGCAGAAAGCAGCAGCACGGGATCACTCGAGATCCTTGCGGCTCTCCAGGCTCTGTCACGGAGGTTGGACAAGTTAGAAGGTAACCAACAGGACTTATTACATGAGGATCCCCTCTCAGTCAGGCCTGAGAGCTTCGACGAGGAGGAACATCAAGACAATGTTGATGTGTTATCCCTATGCGCTTCACACACAGTGGTGGACGACACCACAGGTGGCGACGACCTTGAGGGGGAGCTACATTCTAGCTCTGCTGAGCCAGCTGACGGCTCCACGGAGACAGGAGAGGCCCCTGTCAGTTCCCTGATGTCACGGGTACTGAGCGCTGCCAAGGTTTTAGGCCTTCAGGGGCCTACATCTGCCCCGGCTCCCGCTGGAGGTGTTTGGGAGGGCATCTCCCGACCTGAACCACGGCCTTCTATACCTGTAGCAGATGACTATACTGCAATGCTGAGGTCATCATGGGGTACAAATTCGAAACGGCCCCAGTTTAATGCAGGTTGTCGCCAGCTGGCAAATGCTAGTTATCCGGTTGAAACTGGACTGGGGAACATGCCACCAGTTGAGTCGCCTATGGCTGCATTGACGTCTCTGGGGTTTTCCCGTGTATCCTCCGATCCACGGTGCCCTCGCAAGGAGTGTGCCAAGACGGACCGTCTGGTCACCAATTCCTTCAACGCATCAGCTCGAGCGGCCCGTATGGGTAACGCTCTAGCCATCACCTTGGCGGCTCTACGGAAGACACTGGGGCCAGACGATCATGATTCCAGGGCCCTGGTCGACGCGGCTCTTTCTTCCCACTCCCAGCTGACACGTGACGTAGGGAATGCTATGTAAACTTCCTGCTTCGCTACTGTTCGGACGCTTTTACTTGCGCTCTGTGCTTTGCGCTTTTGCTTTTTCGCTTTTATCTTTTGATTCAACTACCAGCAGTTCAGCACAGTGCTCAAACTAAACAATTGGGCACTCACACTAAAACTACAAATTCCTGGAACTATATTGATATTTGAACATTCAACAACTTGGGGAATTTGTCAAAGCGGTCTACCAGTCTGCCATTGCCGGCAGCTGACAATCCTAAAACAGGACAACACAGCTGCCCACACTCAAACAGAAGAAAAGAAGAAAGAATGCCTTCTTCTGGATCTAAATCCACCTGCTGCTCAAATTGCCACAGACTTTTACAAAAGATTGCAGTTCTCGAAACAAAGTTACTTGTGGCGCTGCCGACCCTGCCAGAACATACAGCGGAGCTTCATCGTGGTCCTTCTCAACATAAAGCTGGTGAGTCCTGTGAACCTAATGCTTTTAAACAGGTCATAGTGAGCTCAGAGAAACCTAAAGAAATTGAGGACACAAACCGATGGCATAAACAGGGTGCGAGACCCAAAAGTGCTCAAGACATTAGACTGTCACGAGTGTCACAAATTGCTGCATTAGCATCATCTACCCCAGATATGGGTACAACTCGAGTAGCCAATATTGGTATTCTACCACCCCCTGTACGGCTTGAAAAAAGATTTGAAGCACTAATGAGTTTGGGTGAAGAATCCCCAAATGTTAATGGACACAGATCACGTCAGCCAGTAGCTTACAGAGCTAACAGACGCTCAACATCATATAGGCAGCGGCGCTCCGCTCAGACAGCAGCCGAGCCAAACACGCTGATAGTGGGTGACAATATTATCAGAAACTTTGAAAGCAAGGCTACCCGTACATACTGTTTTCCTCGGGCAACGGTTTCTGATGTTAACAAGGAACTTTGCAACATTCTGATGAAAAATAAGTCTGTCAGTCGGATTGTCATACATGTGGGAAAGAATGATATTCGGAAAGAGCAGTCTGAGCTCCTTAAGGGGGATTTCAATGAACTTTTTGAAACACTTACAAGACTGAAAGTTCAATTTTTCATCAGCGGACCTCTTCCAGCCCGAGGAACAAATATGTTTTCTCGTCTACTAAGCTTAAATTCATGGCTGCAAAAAACCTGCACCATGAGAGGACTGAATTACATTGACAATTTCAATATCTTCTGGATACTTTTTAACACAGATGGTATCCACCCAAACAAACTAGGTGCTAGGTTGCTTAAAGACAATATCTTTTTCTCCATGCATCATCCATCAGCTGAGTGTGCCAGTCCACTACTGAACAGCGGAAATGACCACAGGATTTTACACCAGCACCTGGATGGACATTCAGATGACAAGGATAAAACTCTGCAGTCACAAATACTGTTCACAGACACAGCTCAGGCTGAGCCCTTCCCACAGACCTCGCTACAGCTGGATTGTGAATCAACACCCAAGGACGTTTCTGTTGATAATGACCAGAGGAATGATAACACTCCCTCCCAGCCTTCAGGAACACCAGAATCACAGCTGATGTCGTCACACTCTCTCTCCCTCTCTCCAACATCACCACTTCTGGGCTTTTCAGAGAAAATGGAGAAACTGGTATCTGCTGGAACAAAGCTCTCCCACTCTATTGCTGCGAGTCCCCAAATATCAACCAAGAAACGGCAAGCTCCTCAACCACCAAAGCCTTCGGGCCCAGCCCGCCCTCCCCCTCCATCTCAGAGAGCACTCCGACCTCTGCCTCAACGTCAGGGATCACACCAGCCCTCTTCTGCAAACAGCACTGGTAACTGATGTGTGTTGGGTTCCCGCTACGTCAGCAGTAACCATCATAAATATTTTAAGAACAAGCGGGCGCCCGATGTCCCTTTAGCTTTCCCTATCTCTGTCCTGACATGTGATAGAAAGATGAAGGCCATCTCCAGCCGCACAGCAATTCTATCTAATCTACTTCCTATTATACGTCATTCTGAGATTGATACAGTTCCAAAACCAGTTACTGTTAAGTTAGCACTTCTGAACATCCGTTCACTAAAGAACAAATCCTTTTTAGTTAATGATCTTATCACCACTAACAACCTGGACTTTATGTTTCTAAATGAAACTTGGTTAGATGACAGCTGCAGTGCTACAGTCCTCAATGAATCAACCCCACCCAACTTTACTTTTATAAGTGTCTGTAGAGCTGTTAGAAGGGGCGGAGGAATAGCTGCTTTATTCAAAGATGCCTTTCAATGCAAGCAAGTGTTACTTGGTGATTACCAGTCTTTTGAATATTTGTGTATTGCTTTAAAAGGTACACCACGCATTCTGTTTACAATTATTTATAGACCTCCCAAATACACCTCAGCATTTGTTGATGAATTCACAGAACTTTTATCAACAATTTCCTCTGAATTTGATTATTTTGTTATTGCTGGAGATTTCAATATTCATATAGACAATTCAGAAAACAACACTGCGATTGAACTGTTAAATGTTTTAAACACTTTTGATCTGACCCAGCACGTGCAAGGTCCTACACACAATCGGGGACACACTCTTGATCTGCTCATTAGCAAGGGTCTAAACATTTCATCCACTGTAATCAAGGATGAAGCGCTATCTGACCATTTCTGTGTTTACTTTGATTTATTGATCTGTCCTGCCACTGATGCTAGATCTGTCTATGTCAAAAAAAGGTTCATAAATGAGAACACCAGTGAGGTATTTATGAATGCTATATCAAAGTTGCCAAACATATCAGCAGACTCTGTTGATGTTCTCCTTGAAAACTTTAACATAAAAGTTAAAGATGCTATTGATGGTATAGCTCCAGTAAAGGTCAGGGAGATCACTGGCAGATGTAAGGCACCCTGGAGAAACACAACAGCAGTACAGCACATGAAAAGAACATGCAGAAAAGCTGAACGTATGTGGCGGAAAACAAAACTTGAAGTACATTATAACATCTATAAGGACAGTCTTCGTGCTTTCAATGTAGAACTAGGCACAGCTAGACAGACCTTCTTCTCCAATATTATAAATAACAACATAAACCACACTCGCACTCTTTTTGCTACTGTAGAGAGACTAACAAACCCCCCAAATCAAGTTCCTAGTGAAATGCTCTCTGACAACAAATGCAATGAGTTTGCTAAGTTTTTCTCTGAGAAGATCAGTAATATCAGAATGGCGATCAATACGACCTCAAATTGTACTGTGGTCAGTCAGATATCATTGCAACAACCTCAGAAATTAGCCATTCTCTCAGAATTTGACATAATTGATATAAAAACCTTGGAAGAAACAGTACAACATCTTAAAGCATCAACTTGCAGCCTTGACACTCTCCCCACATCTTTTCTCAAAAAGGTACTTAACTGTTTAGAAACTGACCTCTTAAAAATAGTAAACACCTCTCTGATCACAGGCACTTTTCCAGAGTCATTAAAAACAGCAGTTGTTAAGCCTCTCCTAAAAAAGAGTAACCTAGACAAAACCATACTTAGCAACTACAGACCTATCTCAAATCTTCCGTTTATAAGCAAGATCGTTGAAAAGGTTGTTTTCAATCAGCTGAACAAATTCTTAAACTCAAATGGCTATCTGGACAACTTTCAATCTGGTTTCCGTCAGCATCACAGCACAGAGACACTGCTCATAAAGATAATAAATGATATTCGCTTAAACTCTGATTCAGGTAAAATATCAGTGCTGGTGCTACTAGATCTTAGTGCTGCCTTTGACACAGTAGATCACACCATACTCTTACATAGACTGGAGAACTGGGTAGGGCTCTCTGGGATGGTTCTCAAATGGTTTAAAACATACCTACAAGGAAGAGGTTACTATGTGAACATAGGTAACCATAAATCTGAGTGGACATCCATGACATGTGGAGTCCCACAGGGTTCAATTCTTGCACCGCTTCTGTTTAATTTGTATATGCTCCCACTTGGTCAAATAATGAAAAAGAACCAAATTGCTTACCACAGCTATGCAGATGACACCCAGATATACTTAGCCCTGTCACCCAATGACTACAGCCCCATTGACTCTCTATGTAAATGCATTGATGAAATTAACTGTTGGATGCGTCAAAACTTCCTCCAGTTAAACAAAGACAAAACCAAAGTCATTGTATTTGGAAATAAAGATGAAACTCTCAAAGTTAACACATACCTTGACTCTAGGGGTCTAAAGACACAAAATAAAGTCAGAAATCTTGGTGTAATTTTAGAGTCTGACCTTAATTTCAGTAGTCACGTGAAAGCAATAAGCAAATCAGCTTACTACCATCTCAGAAATATTGCTAGAATTAGATGTTTTGTCTCAAGACAGGACTTAGAGAAACTTGTTCATGCTTTCATCACCAGCAGGGTGGATTACTGCAATGGACTCCTTACTGGGATCCCCAAAAAGACCATTAGACAGCTGCAGCTCATACAGAATGCTGCTGCCAGAATTCTGACCAGAACCAAAAAATCTGAGCACATCACTCCAGTCCTCAGGTCCTTACACTGGCTTCCTGTTACATTTAGAATAGACTTTAAAGTATTGTTACTCGTTTATAAATCACTTCATGGCTTAGGACCCAAATACATGACAGATATGCTAACTGAATATAAACCTAACAGATTACTCAGATCATTAGGATCAGGTCAGTTAGAAATACCAAGGGTTCACTCAAAACAAGGTGCGTCAGCATTTAGCTTTTATGCCACCTCTAGCTGGAATCAACTTCCAGAAGAGATCAGATGTGCTTCAACAGTAAACACTTTTAAATCTAGATTAAAAACACATCTGTTTAACTCTGCACTTACTGAATGAGCACTGTGCTGCTTCACACTGACTGCACCTTTAACTCAAGTCACTTTTACTCCTGTTTTATTCTTTTTAACATTTTAAACTGTTTTATTAAAATCACATTTATTTTCTTTAATTGTTATTTTAAATTCTCATGTATCTTTGTCTTTATTGTGATCTTATCGTGTAAATCTTATTTTTACATTTTCTTTTTTCTTTTTTATATATTGTTTTCTCATTTATGTGTAAAGCACTTTGAATGACCTCTGTGTATGAAATGTGCTATACAAATAAACTTGCCTTGCCTTGCCTTGCCTTGCCTCTGCAGTGCTGTGTCGCAGACAAGTTTGGCTGGCACAAACCTCCCTGCCAGATGCCATCAGACAGGAGCTACTCAACCTCCCTGTGGTACCAGGACACGTCTTTCACCCTGGATTCCAGGAGGTGCTGGATCGGATTGAACGGACTGCACCATCTAGGGAAGCTGTCCAGAGGGTTTGCTCTAGGTCTGCTTCAACTGCCGGCCGCCCACCTGTCAGTAGGTATAGGCTGCGGCAGCCTACCCGGCCTCCATCAGCAGGTGACAACCCAGAGGCACGGGACTGGCGATTTCGTGCACCTGACCGACATGCAGCCTCAAATTCCAGAATTAGGGGACGACGAGGACCACAGCGGGGCACAGGCAGGGGTGCAGGCCGCGGTGGCGGTCCTGCATAGGAGTCCCGGGTCGCCCGTCGATTGTCCTTCCCAGCTGTCACGGACCTCCTGGGAAGGCATTGTGCCAGACCCTTGGGTCGTGGCTACGGTGGCTCGCGGCTACCGATTACAATTTCGGCGGCGACCCCCAACGTTTTCAGGGATCAAGATAACGTCCGTAAAAGACCCTGTTTTAATGTCCGTCCTCGTCAAAGAGGTCCAGGAGTTACTTCTGAAAGGGGCCATCTCAGAAGTACCGCCCAGCGCACAGCTCACTGGGTTTTACTCCAAATACTTTATTGTTCCAAAAAAAGACGGCGGTCATCGGCCTGTTCTCGACCTCAGGCCCTTGAACCGATATCTCAAGGTGCTACCCTTCAAAATGGTCCACACAAGGGTGGTGATGCAGTCTATCCAGCAGGGGGAGTGGTTCACGTCCCTGGATCTGAAAGACGCCTACTTCCACGTCCCAATCTGTCCAGAACACCGGCCTTTCCTGCGCTTTGCCTTTCAAGGCAGGGTATTCCAGTTTCAGGTCCTTCCCTTTGGTCTTTCTCTGGCCCCAAGGGTCTTTACTCGCGTGGTGTCAGCTGCGCTATCCCCCCTCCAGGCTCGAGGGTTGAAGATCTTGCCCTACCTGGACGATTGGCTCATGTGCGCCCCCTCTCAGGAGCAGGTAGTACGAGACACGAGCACAGTTCTGGCCCACATTCAAATGCTAGGCTTCACGGTCAACCACAGAAAGAGCAACCTGCAACCCCGCCAACAGGCAGAGTTCCTCGGCATCTTTCTGGACTCGGTAAGCATGACTGCATCTCTCACTTCACAAAGAGCAGACAGCTTGATCAACATGACGAAGCAGTTCCACTTGGGCAGCCTTGTCACAGCTCACAGAGTTCAAAAGCTACTGGGCTTGGTGGCCGCAGCAGCAGCAGTGATTCCTCTGGGCCTGCTGAGGGCACGCCCCCTGCAGTGCTGGTTCAATGCTTTCCATCTTCACCCCAGAGACGACAGGCAGATGAAACTGCGTATATCTCAAACCTTCATCAAAGCCCTACGCCCTTGGAGCAACCGGGAGTTCATTTTACAAGGTGTCCCACTGGGGGGCCTTCCCCACAGGAGACAGGTCATCTCAACGGACGCGTCCCTGACAGGCTGGGGGGCTGTCTGGGAAGGAAGGGCAGTGAGGGGCACATGGCAGCCGCTGTGGATGAAGGAGCACATAAATGTCCTCGAGTTGAAGGCCATCCATCTTGCTCTTCAGAAATTCCTGCCAGAGTTGCAAGGCCAACATGTTCTGGTGAGGACAGACAGCACTTCGGCAGTGTATCATATCAATCACCAGGGAGGCACGAGGTCCCAGCGATGCCTACAGGTGGCAGAGGAGTTGCTGATATGGGCATGGCCTCGATTTTCCTCACTGAGGGCAGTGCACATCCCAGGTGTGGAGAACAGAGCGGCCGACATTCTCTCCAGGACAGGGCCACTCCCGGGAGAGTGGAGGTTGAACACCGACGTAGTTGTTCAGATCTGGATGCGTTACGGTGCGGCCCAGATGGATCTCTTTGCTTCAGCGGAGACAACACACTGCCCAGAATGGTACTCCCTCATGGGGCAGGAGGGCAGTTCGGGCCTGGATGCTCTGTCGCAAGACTGGCCAACAGGCTTGTTATACGCTTTTCCTCCACTCCCTCTCATAGCTCAGGTCCTCCGACGGATCAGAGAGGGCCAACACTCAGTCCTGTTGGTCGCGCCACGGTGGCCGGCGAGGCCATGGTTCCCAGAACTCCTCCGGATGCTGCAGGGTCAGCCATGGCAGTTACCGTGCAGAGCAGATCTCCTGACGCAAGCAGACGGGCGGATTTGGCATCCGAACCCGGGAGCCCTGCGTCTATGGGTTTGGCCCCTGCAGAGCCCATCGATGGACAGCTAGATAAGGCTGTACAGGAGACACTTAATAATGCCAGGGCCCCATCTACCAGGGCTGGCTACGCACTCAGATGGAGGATCTTTTCGGAGTGGTGTTTTGGCTTGGGCATCGAGCCAACGGTTTGTCCCGTGCCACAAGTATTATGCTTCTTGCAGTCCCATTTTGATCTGGGCAAGGCAGCCAGTACGATTAAGGTCTATGCTTCGGCCATTTCAGCTTTTCACCAGGGGGCAGATAACACATCCCTGGGTGGGCACCCTCTGATTAGCCGGTTCTTAAGGGGAGCCCGCCGGTTACGTCCAGGTCGCACCTTGCGGGCACCAAGCTGGGACCTGCCTACAGTTCTGACATCTCTCACTGAAGGTCCTTATGAGCCTATTGCAGACGCAGATCTACGGTCTTTGTCTCTTAAGACAGCATTTCTCTTGGCTCTCTGTTCAACCAAACGAGTCGGGGAGCTGTGTGCTCTCTCCGTTAGTGATGACTGTTTGAGGTGGCAGGCAGGGGGCACTGGCGTGTCACTCTGGCCGAATCCAGCTTTCCTGCCCAAAGTGCTTGATCAGCAGTCCATGAACAGGGTGTTGGAGCTGGCCCAATTCCAGCCTTCCGCTGCCTCACAGGCAGAGCATGACAAGCTTAGCACATTGTGTCCAGTCAGGGCCTTGAAAGCCTATCTGATCCGTACACAGGCTTTAAGAAGAATGCACTCTCAACTGTTTGTCTGTTATGGGGCGGCAAGGCAGGGACTGCCGCTTTCCAAACAGAGGCTATCTCATTGGCTGGTGGAGGTTATTTCCCATGCTTATAAGGCTCAGGGGATACCGGTCCCAACAGGTACAAGGGCTCATTCTACTAGGAGTGTGGCTACATCTTGGGCTGCCCTCAAGGGTGTGGCAGCAAGCGACATCTGTGCAGCGGCTTCGTGGTCTACGCCATGCACTTTTACAAGATTTTACCGGGTGGATGTGACTCGACCAGCTCCGGTTGGCGACGCTGCCCTCATGTCTGTGACTGAGCGAGGTTCTAATTGATCCTGGGTTCCTCGCGACTCTGTTGGTATGTGTCATCCATTTTTAGACCGTAGTGACGGTCAGAGTGAGGTCGAAACAGATCGTGGGTTACGCAGGTAACCATGGATCTGTGAGACCGAGGGATGACCGTCACTATCCTTGTCGCTCGGACCATTCTGAGGCGTTTAAGGTAGGAGACTGAACCGGGAGCATTCTCTGCTAATTATAGACGCGGGTCGTTCTGCTTCCGGAGGTCATGGACATGACTTTGTTGACATATGGTCTCGGTGATAGGCAGAACGAAGGTGATCATTCCTTTTTTAGACCGTAGTGACGGTCATCCCTCGGTCTCACAGATCCATGGTTACCTGCGTAACCCACGTTCCCTTGCTTCACGTTTTTCCCCCTTTATTCTGCCCCAGACGGATAGCTTTGCCTTTGTTTTAAATCAGTGGTGGGCTACAGTGGCGGCGTTTCACGAAAACCTAGGGTATGGCAAAATTCTTCGTACAAGAAGGCCATTCAAATGACGAATCTATGAAACCACATTATATCCATATGTGTACATACTCCACCAACCTGTATAAAATCATACTATGATTGCACGGATGTACACTTACTGACAACAATACGGAAGCAATACAAATGAAAAACAAAAATAGAAATCAGGGTTGTTTAAAATGCTTTTCAAATGTTGTCATCCTTAACTAAGTGCAACTCCAGCAACAGATAAACTAAAACAAGATAATATCAAAACATACTGTAATTAAAACAAGATAATATCAAAACATACTGTAACATCCCTTCACAAATCTTGTCATGACAGCCGCCAATAAACACTTATAAAAACAAAGACTTAATGTGATAGAGCACACGTAGTTAACCCAGCCAGCTAACCAACTAAGACTAACACTAAACACTAAATAAAAAACACTAAATAAAACTCCTAGTAAAACAGGGCTAAATGTAAAAACAAGTCTTACCTTTTGTCGTCGTGCAGTTTTTATTCCAGAAGTCGCCATATTCAAAAACGCGCGCAAATAATTAATACAATTCACTTCGACTGCGCTACAATTTCCCATAGTAAGAGAACATGTTTATTTATCCACAGAGAACAAATCATTTTACTTCTGGAATAATGTATGCAATATGTATTGCGCGAGTGTGTGGGAGAACCGTGAGTCTGTTTGAATGTTAAAACAAAAAAAAAGGAGTTTACTTGCGAAAATAAAGATTATAACAACAGCGGTCGTCATGAAACCTCCTGCACAATTCAAGCTGCGCTGCAAGAACGACAGGTTGATGACATCAAAGTACCGCGAGGGTGAGGTGAGAAATCATCGGAAGAGTTTGCTTTCAAAAAGCTCTCGTGGCACGTTGATGTCATCCACATGTCGGTTCCTGTATTATAGCATGAAGTCGAGCACACGCGTAAATTATCCATATTAGTGATGTACCAATGTTCAGATATGTTCTACTGAAAATATTTAACATTATTTTTAATGAGCTTCATTATAGCCTGTTGATTTCTGGTGTTTTGTCTGAATGCTAGGGTATGGCAACTGCCATACCCTGCCATACGCAAACGCCGCCCCTGGGTGGGCATATAATATGCGCATCGTTACCAAATCACTCTTCTGCGTCATGCACGCGGCCGTTTCTAAATTTGAAGGCTGCAACCTCCGGATGTCGCATATGCGCGCTGCATACGTCATCAAGCCTGATTTATTTAAGTTAAATAAGCATTTCATTTGCAAGTCATAAGCATCCCAGGTCAAAAAGACGTAGTATTTAATGTATTAAAAATATACTTAAAATACAAATAGTGTGTTTATAATACATTTGTATTTCCAACATACTTATTTGAAGTGTATTAAAAATACGTTAAATTGCATTTAAACATATTTTTTTAAAAGTATACTAGAAGTACACTTGTAATAAATATATACTTAAGTACATTTTTAAGAAATATGCTAAACTTAAGAATATTTTAAATGTATTTATATTAAGTGTACTAGAAGTACATTGGTAATAAATATATACTTAATTACATTTTTAAGAAATATGCTAAACTTAAGAATATTTTTAATGTATTTATATTAAGTGTACTAGAAGTACATTGGTAATAAATATATACTTAATTACATTTTAAAGAAATATGTTAAACTTAAGAATATTTTTAATGTATTTGTATTAAGTGTACTAGAAGTACATTGGTAATAAATATATGCTTTATTACATTTTTAAGAAATATGCTAAACTTAAGAATATTTTTAATGTATTTATATTAAGTGTACTAAAAGTATGCTGGTAATAAATATATGCATAATTACACTTTTAAGAAATATGCTAAACACAAATGTACTTCTAGTGAAGTTTTAGTATATTTGGATAAAACATACTTTTTTCAAAACATGATTGATTAATTGTAATAAGCTAACATTGAACTTTCCTCAAACATTTCAACATTATATCATTCCGATTGCATAATAAACTATTTTTTCAAAGATTTGCTTAAAATCTTACGTTTGCTAGTGTTTATATTCAAACAACACACGTGACACACGTGACTAAACCTGATTGGTTGTTGCCATAGTAACACGCCACGGTGCTATTTGAAAGCTGTAGTTGAGTGGCAGGCGGTTTGGCAACAGCTGATCTGTGACTGGAGTGTGCATGGTAGGAGGTGGAGTAGATTCCGGAAGTGATCCGGAAATGGAGGATGAAATGTTTGAAGGGGATGATGGCGGGAATGGAAATAATGAATGGAGTGTTGTAGAAAAACGGAAAAGAAAGAAAAATAGCGCATCTGAAAACGATAGTGATAATGGACCTCGTCTGACAAGAAGAAGGAAAGAGGAGTATAAGGTAGTAATGAAATTTGTAAACGGATCTTTCAGTGTTGTTAACCCGCTGAAGTTATCCAAAACAATAAAGGAAGTGATAGGACTGGTTGAAAGTGTTAAGAAGTTAAGAGATGGTAGATTGCTTATATATTGTAAAGATAGTGTGCAACAAAAAAGGGCTACAGGAGTTAAGTCAATCATGGATCAAAATGTAATTTGTTCTATACAGGAGGAAAAGAAATGGGTGAAAGGAGTAATAACAGGGATCCCTACAGAGGTTACAGTGGAAAAGATTAAGAAAGGTCTTACTGGAGCTAAAGTGATTGATGTAAAAAGGCTAAAATGTAATCGAAACAATGAAAGGGGAGACAGCCTCTCCGTAATGATTCATTTTGATGAGGAAAGACTGCCAAATAAAGTCATGTTGGGATATATGAGTTTCTCAGTAAGGCTTTTTGTACCCCCACCTTTGAGATGTTTTAAATGCCAAAAGTTCGGGCATGTAGCGGCGGTGTGCAGAGGCAAACAGAGGTGTGCGAGATGCGGTGGAGAACATGAATATGGAAATTGTGGGCAAGAAATTAACCCCAAATGTTGTAACTGTGGAGGGGATCACAGTGCGGGGTATGGAGGGTGCAAGGTGAGGAAACATGCGGCTCAAGTACAGAGTGTCAGGATACAGGAGGGATTGTCATATTCTGAGGCTATTAAAAAAGTAGGACAGAATTTGGAATCAGGAGACAAAAGTAAAGAAAGCATGCAACGAAAGACAGAAATGGCAATGGAAAGTACAAAAGAGAAAGTTGGGATTAAGGATAATGTTGCATTTGTTACTTTTATGGCTGAAGTAGTTAATTGTTCGGCACAAACTGAAAGTCGGACAGAAAGAATTAAAATTATAATCAAAGCAGCAGAAAAGTACCTAGAGATCGAAGGTATTTCGGTGGATATGATTAACGAGAAATTAAAGATGCAAACAACATACACTCAACCAGGATGTGGTGCTATATAATGGTGTTGTTAATACTTCAGTGGAATGCTAGAAGCTTAATAGCTAATGGCCAAGAGTTTAAAAAGTTCATCTCTGATTTAGAAAACAAACCTGATATAATATGTGTACAAGAAACCTGGCTCAAACCTCAATAAAATTTTATATTACAAGGGTATGGGGTAATTCGAAAAGATAGGAAACAAGGTAATGGAGGGAGGGTAGCTACGTTTGTAAAGCATGGTGTGGGATACAGAAATGTTGAAGAGAATTTAGATAAAGAGGTGGTAATGATGGAAGTTTGGGAAGGGAACCACAGTACTAAAGTTATAAATTTTTATAATCCATGTGAAAAGTTAAGTAAGGAAGTATTGGATTCAATGCTCACAATACTTTGTGGGGGAGTATTAAGACAGATTTCAATGGGCAGATTGTTGAAGACATGTTAGATTGGGGACAGTTAGTGTGTGTTAATAATGGATGTTGTACAAGAATAGATGTATCACATGGACGTAGGTCAGTTTTAGATATTACCCTAATGTCAGAAAATCTAGCAAGAATATGTGAATGGAATGTAAATAAACAAAGCACAATGGGAAGTGACCATTATCCTATATGGTGTAAATTTGGTATGGACATTACCCAAACTTTGTTGGAAAGAGTCCCAAGATGGAAATTTAAGGCAGCTAACTGGGAACTATTTACAGAATTGTGTCATAATAGGATGTGTGAAATGATTTTAGGTAATAATGGCGTTGAAGAGTTAAATAAGGAAATAAGTGAAGTCTTAAGAACTACGGCAGAGGAAGCAATAGGGAAAAAAAAGAAAACCGTAAATAGTAAGAAAGCAGTACCATGGTGGAATGAAGAATGTAGTAAAGCAGTAAGGGAAAGAAATAAAGAGATGAAGAAAGCCAGAAAATCTATTTTGTTCAGTGAGTACATTAACTTTAAGAAAGCACAAGCAGTAGTAAGGAGAGAAGTAAGAAAAGCTAAAAGAAATTACTGGAAAGAGTTTTGCAATAGAATAGGGGTGTCACGACAGGGTTGGAGAGACAGGACGCAAACGCAGAGTTCGAACCAATAAATAACATTTAATAATAAAACTGGAAACAAAACACGAGTAAAATAACAGGCATGCAAGTAACACAGGAACATCCAACGTGAACAGGAACAGACATGGAAGTAATGACAATGACAATCTACCGGCAACCGGTGTGACAGAAACAAGGCATATAAATACAAAGACAATTAA
The DNA here is from genome assembly GCF_030506205.2 of Paramisgurnus dabryanus. Taxonomy (NCBI): domain Eukaryota; kingdom Metazoa; phylum Chordata; class Actinopteri; order Cypriniformes; family Cobitidae; genus Paramisgurnus; species Paramisgurnus dabryanus. Next base: position 7,905,465 of record NC_133354.1, read on the forward strand.
ACATAAGACAGGTGTGGTGTATTGGCTTAATGAGTCAATGAGAGTCCAGGTGAGACGGATCAGTGCAATACACAAAACATGACACGGACTAGCCGTGACATAACCCCTCCCTCTACGAGTGGCTACCAGACACTCAAATAAACACAAAACAAAAACAAAGTCTGGTAGCAAGAGTCCAAGGGAGGGGTGGAGGGCTTGGGGACCCTGGCGAAGCTGGCAGCCGCCGGGACGAGACCAACAGGAACGGTTGGCCGGACTGCGCCAGGAGAACCGGAGCGATCGCTCCGAGAACCGAGGCAGACGAATTACCCCCCTCCTGGGAATCGTCGACGATCAGCTGCCCCCGGAAGTCATCTCCCATCCCCTCGCGGAAACGGAGACCCTCTCTCGGTAGCCACCCCGGGGAAATGATCGGGCGTGGTCCATTCCGGATCCCCCTGCGAGCAGGATGGTGGTCCTCCGAGGGACCGTCGTCGACGACTCAACCGTTGGGGGACCGCCTGAGCCGATCCTCCTCCCGCATGCTCGCGGGAGCGAGCGATCGCTCACGGTGGTCCCCAAGAGACATCGGGGCTGATGGGGAATACACCCCGATGTCACTACTCCCCCTCGACAAAACTCCTGGGGGAGCCGCCCTCCGTGAACCCGCTGCGTCCAGTGCTGGCCGGTAGATTCTGTCACGACAGGGTTGGAGAGACAGGACGCAAACGCAGAGTTCGAACCAATAAATAACATTTAATAATAAAACTGGAAACAAAACACGAGGAGTAAAATAACAGGCATGTAAGTAACACAGGAACATCCAACGTGAACAGGAACAGACATGGAAGTAATGACAATGACAATCTACCGGCAACCGGTGTGACAGAAACAAGGCATATAAATACAAAGACAATTAAACATAAGACAGGTGTGGTGTATTGGCTTAATGAGTCAATGAGAGTCCAGGTGAGACGGATCAGTGCAATACACAAAACATGACACGGACTAGCCGTGACAAGGGGAGGATATTGAAATTAATGAAATTTGGAATATGATAAGGAAGATGGGAGGGATTCAGAAAAACAGCAATGTACCAGTTTTAGTAAATAATGGAAAAATAGCAATAAAGGATAGTGATAAAGCAGAGATGTTAGTGGAAACTTTTGTTAAGGTGCACAGTAATGAAAATATGTCAGAGAATATGAGGAGGTATAGAGAACAGAAAGTTAGGGAGAATTCTCACATATATGTTAAGAAGAAGTCATCAGGAAGTTTGGTAGATACAGAGTTTAATCTATATGAGTTAAAGAGAGCACTTGTGGGGGTCAAGCGTACTTCTCCAGGCAAGGACGACATATGTTATGAGATGATAACGCATTTATCTGATTTATGCTTAAATATGATTCTAAGACTTTTTAACAAAATATGGGAAACTGGGAATTTACCTGCAGATTGGAAACATGGGGTGGTAATACCAATAGCCAAACCAGGAAAAGACCACTCTCAGCCAATTAATTATAGACCTATTGCGCTGACGTCAAATTTATGTAAAGTTATGGAACGGATGGTTATGAACAGATTGACCTATGTAACTGAAAGTAGGAATGTTTTCTCTGCATGTCAAAGTGGATTTAGAAAAGGGAGAAATACGATGGATTCAATATTATGTTTGGAAACTGAAATTCGAAAAGCTCAAGTTAATAAAGAAGTGTTAGTGGGAGTGTTTTTTGATGTAGAAAAAGCCTATGATATGCTGTGGAAAGAGGGGCTCTTAATGAAACTGGAAAGCTTGAGAATTGACGGAAGAATGTATAACTGGATTATGGGTTTTTTATTTGGAAGAACGATTCAAGTACGAGTAGGGACTGCTTTTTCTCAGATCCTTCCAATTGAGAATGGAACTCCCCAGGGAAGTGTGAGTAGTCCTATTCTTTTTAATTTAATGATTAATGACATTTATCATAATGTAGATTCTGGAATTGGAAGGTCTTTGTATGCTGATGACGGAGCACTATGGAAAAGGGGGCGAAATGTTCCGTTTGTAGAAAATAAAATGCAAAAAGCAGTGAATGAGGTGGAAGAATGGGCAAATAACTGGGGTTTCCGGTTTTCTGTGGCAAAAACACAAGTGGTTTTTTTTTTTGAAAAAGAAGAATAGTCCAAGACTGAATATTAAAATGTATGGGTATAAGCTGGAACAAGTAAATGTTATAAGGTTTTTGGGTATGTGGATGGATTCTAAATTAAATTTTAGAATTCACATTCAGAAACTGATAGAAAAATGCAAAAAAGGAATAAATGTGTTAAGGTGCTTGTCAGGAGCTGATTGGGGGGCAACGTGTCAGTCATTAAAAAGAATTTACTATGCTGTGGTTAGGTCAAACATTGATTATGGATGTTTAGTATACAGTTCTGCAAACAAAACAATACTTAAAAAGATTGAGGTTGTTCAAAATCAAGCTTTGCGAATATGTTGTGGTGCATTTAGATCATCCCCGATAGTTTCACTACAAGTTGAAATGGGAGAACTGCCTATAGAAATGCGTAGGTTCCAGCTGAGACAAAGGTATTTGTACGGTGTAAAGGGACATCAGGAAAATCATCCAGTTAGAGCACTTTTGAAAGATTGTTGGGAGTATGAATATAAAGAAATAACTATCTTCGGTTAGGTAGTAAGGAAAGAGATAAACAATTTGGAGTTGAAAGATCATGTAATAGCTCCTTCTGTGCCTATACCAGCAATTCCCCCTTGGCTGTTTCAAATGCCTTCAATAGATTTACAAATTCACAAAATATTGGAAAATTTGGAGATGAGCTTACCAACTGATCTGGTAGTTCAACAGTATATTACACAAGAGTACTATGCTGTACTACAGGTATTCACTGATGGATCTAAGGATCCAGAGTCTGAAAGAACGGCAGCAGCAGTATATATTCCTGCTTTTAAGACAAACATTGCAAAAAGACTATCAGATCAAGTGTCAGTTTTTACTACCGAACTTTTAGCTATTATAATAGCTCTACAGTGGATTGAAGAAGTCCAACCAGAAAGAACTGTGATATGTAGTGACTCAATGGCTGCTCTCACTAGTCTAAAAAGTGGAAAATCAGAATCAAGGCAAGATTTAATATTTGAAATATTACAAAGTCTGTTTAGAATCAGGCAGTTAAGGATGGAGGTACATTTCCTTTGGGTGCCTGCTCATGTGGGTGTGGATGGTAATGAAATAGTAGATTTGCTAGCAAAGAAAGCTTTAGATCATACACAAATAGATATTAAGGTAGCTTTGAGTAAAACAGAATTCAAGAGCGTGATTTCATTTGAAGTAAATAAGAAATGGCAAAAGATGTGGAATAATGAAACTAAAGGAAGACATCTCTTTCAGATACAGGAGACGGTTGGAAATGGGAGGAAGTGGAATGGAAATAGAAAGAAGGATGTCATTATCTCAAGACTAAGAATTGGACATACAGCATTAAACTATAGTCTATTTAAAATAGGTAAACATGAATCGGGAGAATGTGACAAATGTGGAGAATTAGAAACAGTAATTCATATTATTAATGAGTGTTCTGCATATGAAAGGGAGAGATTTCAGTTAATACAAGAATTATGATGTATGGGAGTTGAAAATATTTCATTAAAAGTATTGTTAGGAAAAGAGGGTAGGCAATCAAGAATTCAAGAAGTACTATTTAAATATTTGAAAAACATAGGAATAATAAACAGAATTTAGGTTTTAAATATTTTTTTTTTTTTATATATTTTTTTTTTTTTTTGTATTTCTTTCTTCCAAATCTATGCCCACTCCACACTCCAGATCAGTAGGTGGCGGTAATGCACCTTTTTCGTTGGTTTGCCAAACCGCCATAAAACACCAGAAGAAGAAGAAGAAGAAGAAGAAGAAGAAGAAGAAGAAAGCTGTAGTTGTTCAGTGAGTTCAATTCACTAAAGATATGTGGCAGGTATCTTGGGATTTATGTATGAAGGGAAGACATTTTTATAACATATAAGGTAAATTAAAGCAAAGCAATATAAATCATAATATAAGTAGGAGGGAATATATAATATTTACAAGATTAAGAATGGGACATACTAGGCTCAATGCAAATAATTACATAATAGGTAAACACAATTCAGGTCTTTGTGATGGGTGTCAGGAATGGGAGACAGTGGAACATGTTTTAATGGCATGTGTGAAATACCAGCAGGAAAGAATATTGTACATTAGAGAAGTTCAAGAAATGGGGATTACAGAATTTACAATGGGCAATATTTTAAATGAATGGACATATACGGGTAGGCTAATAAGGGCATTAATGAGGTTTTTAAAAAACATTGCGGTAATTCATAGAATTGAATCTGAGTCATGCAGACTTTCCTTGTCACACTCCAGTACAGTAGGTGGCGGTATGCACCTTTCAGTTGGTTTGCAACCCGCCAGTAAACCCACAAAAGAAGAAGAAGAAGAGTTCAATTCACGAGGTGCATGCGGTTGCTTGCGTTAAACGTATAAACTGTTAAATTAGATGGCGACTCTGCATTAAACGTATATCAGTGGGTGGCGGTAAATGCACCCGAAAGTTGTTTGCCAACCGCCAATAAAATCAAGAGAAGAAGAAGAAGAATTAAACGTATTTATTTAATTAATCGGCGATCGTATTTCACCAGAGGACTAAGATAAAACAACTCGATTTAAAATGTGAGCAGTTTTAGTGGATCTGACGTCGAGGGAAAAAGTATTTCGCTTTTTGTTTGGAGATGAACGAGACAACACGAGGGTAAGTGATGACAGATTTTCGCATTTCTTTATTAAGTTAACTATTAAATAAGTAAACATTACATTACATTTAACCCAGCTTTTTTATGTAACGTTATGTCTGTGTTGCGTGTGGTAATTTGAACATCTTTATTTTCTGACTAACGTTAGGCATTTCTCTTAAGCATTTCAGAAATCATTAAAACCTTTCTTTTTTTTTAGCACAGCGACATAAATATGACCAACCAGATCCCAAGTAGACAGGAACAAATGAAGATATAGCGCATAGAAAGACTTATTCTTGGTGGTAAGTTTGTTGTTGCTATTTGTTTTCACGTTTAAGTTTTTCTGATGTTTCTCTTGCAACGCTAACGTTAGTTTAAAATGAATGTTTGAGCTGTCTTACCTGAAAATACCATGATATGACCATATGGTTATTATAACTCCAGTAATGTTCAATGGCTAATGTTTATATCAGTTCAATCTTGACAACCTTATTGTCTTTTTGTATATTTTTAAATGTATTTCTAATTACATATGGACACAAAAATGACATTGTAAGAAGGGATACTTTTATGAGAGATTGTAAAACTGCCGAGGCTGGGTTTGATTATATTATATTGTCTTAAATATATTGTACTCGGGGTAAGTAAATCTTAAAACGAAAACAAATCATTAATCATCATTTACCTGCCTGTTGTTTTTCAGATCAACTGCTATTGACATTTTTGAATCGGGACAAATGTGGAGTGATTCGGAAGAAAAACGTTTGCAACACATCCATTCCAGGTGGCTAATTTCTGTCCTTTTGAATTATTCTTGTAAAAACCGTTTTTTTTTTTTTTTATTGTAAAGCTGTAAGGGACTTGGCCTAGTCATCCTTGCATATACCATTTGGCAGGGCACCAGACTAACTTTTTTTACTAGGAGCACAGTGGCCCCCAACTGAAAATTTTTGGGGCGCAACCAGAAAATTTAGGGGCACACACGGTAAAACAACATGCTAACCAAATATTCACATGTCTACTAATTTATACTGTATTACTAATAAATACTTTAATTATAGATTCAGAAACTACAATGTGCTGTTTCAAATTCAGTGTCATATCACAAAAAAAAAGTCAAATTTGCTGCGACCGGATGTAAAATTCAGTGGCACACTATCAAATTTAGGTGGCAAAATGCCACCATTTGATAGCAGTCTGGAACCCTGTTTGGCATCATTTCTGATTTCCTTAAATCTCCTTAAACAGAGGTGAACCTTAAGTTTGCAAGACCACAATAGACGAACAATGGAAAATGATCTAGGTTCAAATAAAACACAATTATCAATGTAAAACATATCCTGTAATACACACAGGTTGCTTTATATCATGAGCCTGTTCTAATCCTATCTTCATTCCCACTTGTAGAGTGCTGTGACACATAAACTGACACGCTTGATGAGGACACAGTCAAAGCTTTAAAAGGTAAACTGAGAAGTTAACAAAACTTCCATACATGCATATCTATGCCAATTTATTTTAAACATGGATAGCCAAATGTTCATTCATTATTGGTTAATTGGTATATTCTGTTTCCTTTTCACAGCCCGTGTGATAAAGCAGTCTTCAATTACTACGGTGTCTGAATTGCAAGGAGAAATGACCCTCCACTTAAACATGTGACATCTAAACTGTTTTGTGTTTTAGTTCAGCTTTTTATAGGTTTATCTTAAGTTGGTTAAAGGCGGAGTGCACTATTTTTGAAAGCCAATGTTAACATTTGAAATGACCTAAACAAACATGCCTCTACCCCAATAGAATCTGGACCTTCTTTTGATAGTCACCACACACATACGCAACCCCGGCAAGGATGTCAGTTAGTAGACACGCCCCTTACTGCTGGTTGGCTACAAGTGTGTTTTGGTAGTCGGCCCAATTTCCTTTTCCAAAGCGTTTTTCAAACATTGTGCACTCCGTCTTTAAATTGCACTTAAACATTTTTTTTTCATTAACTTTTTATGCAGAGAATTACATTATGATTATTATATAATCATTGCTTATGAATATTTAGTGATTGCATATTCATAGTGTACTTTTCATTAATACATTTAATGTTAATGTTGTACAATTTGATAGAAGTAGCTCTGTAATTGCATTTCTCTATTTGTTTTATATGTTTCTCTTTGGTCAAGAGATTATGTATGTCTCTGTGCTTGCTTGATTAATTTACTTTAGATATTTTTGTAATGTACACAACACAATATGAAGTATATTAAATTGTTCTGTTTTCATAATCTGTGTATGTGTCTTAATATTTAATGATTTTAATATAACATTTTAAATATTAAAAACAGCTTTATAATAAAATAGTAGTGTAATGCTAATACATTTCTATTAATGTAATGCTAGTATATTTCTAATATGCTGAAGTACTATTAAAGTGTTCTTAAAGCACAGTTAAATTAAGCTTTAAATGTATTCTAACTGTATTTTTAAGTGTATGAGAAGTGCATTTCAAATGAATTTTAAAGAAGTACACTTAAATTGCACTAAATATATTTGAAGTTGTTCCAATTTAACACAATTTCAATATATTAAATATAATGCAAATAGATTAAAATTGACTTTAAATATATCTTGAAATGCATTTAATATATTTGAAGTGGGTTCAATATAATACATTTAATATGCATTTAGTATAGTAGCTTTTAAATATATTAAGTATGTCCCAAAAAATACTATTTAAATATATTTCTTTTTCACCTGGGATAATATAACAATTAACCATTAACTAAGAATAATAGTCAACATTATAATTGTTAATATTCTGAAATACGTTTTTATGATGCAGATGCAGCCTACAAATGTGACCTCTGAAGGTTGCAGCCTTCGGATTGAGAAACTGCCTGCATGTTGTCCGAGTACATATCAGTGATTTAAGAAATCATTAAGTATTTTTAAAAACCCGCATAAATTCGGAAGTTTGCCAATTATTTAAATTATAGCGTCTTGTTTTCATTAAACATAATAATAATTTTTCTTTGATATAATGGTTTTAAATAATTCTGAGATCAAGGGGGCCCTCTAGTGGTGCGGGGCCCTATGCAAATAAAGCCCTATTCGCACGGGATTAGTATTACCTGGTGACCTCTAGTGATTTGTAATAATTACAGAGGTTGTCTGTGATCTTAATCCCGTGCGAATCCGCCATGTCTGTAATTTGTAAAGTAAAAATTCCTCCGCAAATGACCTACCATATTTCGCCGAACACCGAGGTCCTCTGATAATATTAGTCCCGTGCGAATAGGCATCTCTGTAATTTGGCCAGCATTTGTTACCAGTGAGCCTTTTTTATTTATTTATTTTCTCAGTTTCTGCACCTCTCGCACTGCAGCTGTGAAGCGCACATACAGAGACACATCCCTTCGATTTGTTTGGCTTTCATTGTGAAACTTGAGGACTTTATTAGTATATTTCTAATTTTTAACTTCTAATCAGTCTCTCTCGTCCATCTTGATGATTAAAAATATGCAGAACTGTCAATATTTGCGATCTCTAAGTTTAGGTGGAGCTATGGATGTCGTGGTAAAGGAATTTCATTTGCGGTGATTTTGCGTGGCTTACTAGCGTGGTATACCTTTGTTTATTAAAATAAGATTATTACTTAAATCCAGAACAACGAGATGCACTGAGGTAGAACGCAGGGTGCTATCTTTCCCCTATGAGAATATATATATTATATTAAAGAACATTGTTTAGGCTTGAAGGCAATACATATTAAGACATTTTCAATTTGTATCTATAACGTTTGAAATTAAGTTGTAAGATCATTTTTAGTCATGTGGCTTTTTTCATCATTTCAGAACAAGCTTAACTGCTATTCATAATAACTTATATTATATTCCGTGTGTTCCTTGGTTGAAAATATGTAGAAATATATGCGAGTAAAAAAGTACAGAACAAAAACATTTAGCTCACGCGGAGCGAACGAAAAGCCGTTAATAAAGCAGACTCTCCGTAGAGGACGTGCAGGGCCGCCTTAACCTAATGTGAGGCCCCGGGGCTAAGAGGTTTTGTAGGCCCCCCTTCCCCTCGATTTATAGTCTAATTTTTTTTAAAGTGTAATATCTAGGTAATCTACATCACAAAATGCATTAGTTTCTTTCGAGACATACAACTCTGAGTTTTCCCTCTTTGAGCCAGAAAACACCATAATATTGTTATTAACATATCACTGAGCCCGCTTGAGCATAAACACAAGACACTTTATTTAACAACCACACACAGCAACATGTGGTGATAATAAAACCAAAATGTGTGAAAGTATATATGTTTATAAGCTTTATATTTATATAGTTTTTGGAATATACAAATTTGCAGAAAATTGCCACTCATACTTAAATGCTCACCACAGTTTTAAAAATATAATAAGTTAAAGTTAGTTTTAAAGTAAAAATGCATTAATGATAACAAAAGATAAGTCTTTATAGACAGAATCTTGTTAAATGCATTAATGATAACAAAAGATAAGTCTTTATAGACAGAATCTTGGTTTTTAATCAGTTATTTATTTTGTAGGCTATTGAAGATATAGTATGCATTGTATTTAGTATTTATGCATACATAAGCATGTAAAACGACCAAGTATGAATATGCACAAGACAGACAGGGAACATACCTGTATATAAGATCTTTAGATAATGAGATTATAATGGTGCTATCAGGGGATGATCATTTGAGATGGTCTTGTCGCTCTTTACTTTCTTAGACTTGCACCTTTACCGTTGCGTCTCTTTCTCGTCTTTCTAAAACCAACAGATGTATGTACTGTGAGCTAACGTCGCGTCAAACATCGCTCCAGCTGCGCGGGCGTCACTGATATAAACGCGAGTAAACTTAAACTTTATAACAACTAACAGCATTATGTGCGGGAACTCCTTTCTTAATTTAGCAGCACAGTTTCTTGTGCACTTTTGGAGAGACTTCTGCATGCCAGAGACTCAGACAGCTGCACGAGCACAGAGAGAGCGAACGAGCGAGCGAGCGCGCGCGCGCACGAAAGAGAGAGACCTGCACCTCACTAGTGCTTATTATGAAATTTCAGAAAATACTCTTTCATTTGTTGGTGGATTAATTCCTGTTTCTCTGTCATACTCAGTCTAACGTGCAGGAATGTCAAGTTGACAACGCGCACTTAATTACATTACGCGGAATAAAAAATATGTTACGTCTGACATTTTATTTCACGTTAAGTTACAACGGACCAATCAGCAGCCATGTAACGTTCAATTAGAGTGATTGACTGAAAACCTGACAAGTTACAAAACAATATGACCTTTTCAGCTCATCATGAACGCAAACTTGGGAGGCCCTTGAACTTGGGAGGCCCCTGGGCTTCAGCCCAGGTAAGCCCGTGCATTAAGGCGGCCTTGAGGACGTGCTGAAACAGTCGAGTCGGCAGATGATCATGATGTTAATGTTTCACGCAGATATTGTTGATGAAAAACTTGCATATCTAAATGCCCGGGCGAGAGTTAAGTGTTCAGTCAGTTAATATACAGCCAGACGTTACATTGGGTGCTGCCTCCTCGTCCACGGAGCGGAGAAATTCGTTTTTTATTAAAAGCGGTTTTAATGCTGGTAAGCAATCATATTTTGGCGCCTTGTATTTGTGTTGATCAGATAGTTAAAAGTAATTTTAATCTTTAAAACGGCATCTAGAGGCAGAGGACGCTAATTCTGTCATCTCAGTTTCACTTTTTTCCCCACACGTTCACTCACTGTATGATTTAACGAAATATGATTTGGTAAAGGTACCTTTTACAGCATGTCGCGGTGTTGCGTGATAGTGTTATGCAAAGCCTCAACATTATATCAGGGAGATAAGTCAGTAAATTTGAGTGAAATCACAGGCTTTGCTTATCCCGTGCGAACCGGCCACACGAAACTCAGACGTAGGGAGGTAATTTCTAAATCACACAGGGTCCCCAGGTAATACTAATCCCGTGCGAATAGTACATATTTTGCGTATAGGAAAGACCGGCACTGATAATTAAAATATATTTTCGTTTTCACATATTTAAGCTACTAATGAAGAAACAAAAAAGAAATCGCTAGAATGTTATACTCTGAAGTAAAAACGCAATGACAAATAAATCAGTCACTTTAGGTTAAAAGATCTTACCACAGTTAGTCGGCTATCCGTTTTTACAACAATAAAAAGTTTCTAACATTATATTCTCCTCAAATTCTCCTCAAATCGATTGGAAATCACTCGTATATATATTTCTTCTCACATATTTAAGTTACTAAATCAAGAAAGAGACAAAAGAACCGCTAAAATAATGTTAGTCTCTGATGTAAAAACGAAAGGACCGTTATTTTTTAAATTAATGACTTTTCCTGAGCACAAGATAAAGCAGGTACTCGTGAAGAAGGCGGTAAGCTCGTGCAGACAAGCACGCGCATATTAGACGTGCACACTAAAGGGATAATGGGTTTAATTATGCATTCACTTCATTTCCTAAAAAAAACATAACCAAAAAATAACCATTAGAGAACGTTATGTATAAGTTATTTTTAGGTTATTTTATGGTTCCAGAAAATAACCAAAAAATAACGTTCTGTATAAGTTCTTTTTAGGTTATTTAAAAATAACCACCCTGCAACGTTATGAGAACGTTATTTTATGGTTCCAAAAAAATAACCAAAAAATAACGTTCTGTATAAGTTATTTTTAGGTTATTTAAAAATAACCACCCTACAACGTTATGGGATGGGAACGTTATTTTATGGTTGCAAAAAATAAAACCTAAAAATAACGTTCTCATAGAAACAATGATACAATGTGTAGACTGCAACAAAATACTTTTTACTTAGTATTTTTGTCTTGTTTTCAGTACAAATACCTAAAAAAATCTTGAATCAAGATGCATTTTCTTTATGAACAAAACGACCTAAGAAAATAAGTCTATAGTTTTAGACAAAAATATCAAAGTTAAGTTATTTGTGCTTAATACAAGCAAAAAAAAAATCTGCAAATGGGGTAAGAAAATATTTTCTGAAATAAGTGTATAAGAAAAAAATAAACGTATTTCAATATTTTTTACTTATCCCATTTTTTGGCTTGTTTTAAGCACAAATTCACTAGTTTTTGTCTAAAAACTAGACTTTCTTAGGTCATTTTGCACATCAAGAAAGTGCATCTTAATATAAGATTTATTTTAGATATTTATACAGAAAACAAGACAAAAATACTAACAAAGTATTTTTTTGCAGGGGATTATAGGGTCCGGGAATTTCCCTTATTTTCAGATATTTTCTGACCAATTACAAAGATACCACCCCTTAATCTGCACTATCCAAGAGAGAGAAAAAAATAATTGACAGCACAGTTGAGTTTCAATTTTAACAAACCATGGTGATTAGCGCTTGGTTTTAATCAGATCATTTGCATTTTAAGGACACACTAAAAAGTGGCAATTTTAACATGCTATAATAAATTATTTTAGTGGTATTTTTAGCTAAAACATATGTACTCTGGTGACACCAAAGATTTATTTGACATCTCATAAAAAAATCTCATAATATGACTCCTTTAAATTAAGTAATGCTGAGCTATATTCTAATGTCATAGTACGATCAGTCTGCGCAGCTCTGCGTAAAGTCTGACTCAGTCTGACTTAAGAACGTACGAGTTGTGAATAGCCAACCAGCTTCCGAGTCTGAAGTCCGCTCGTTTCTTTCGACCAATCAGCTCTGTTGAATGTATTTGTGTCTGAACAACTGAATCTGACAGAACACGATGATCAACATCAGCGACGGAGGAGATCAAAGCCTGCGACACGGTATGTCAGAAACACCACAGTCCTACATGTCATTTATGAATAAAAGTAAAATATTTTAAATAAATAAAGTCTTATTTTCATGTCGAGTTTGTTTCTGACAGGCATGAACTTGAATCAGCTACCTGTTAGATTTATTAAAAGGTTTAAACTTATTGTTTCATATAAAGCAGCTCTTACGTTGTAGAAATAAAGAAAATACAGGAAATCAAGGAACAACAAAAGTAGTTATTAAAGATAGGTTAGTACATTCAAATGTATTTCTATTTGAATAATGTCATACTAGTTTCCAAACGATTCCTTTGAAACCAGAGTAAATGCTTAGCATTTCATATTTGAGCAATAATGTACGACAGAAATGTTGGAAGTGAACAATATTTTGTGCAAATATTTGCTTGTCACAGTAAATTAACAACAATCTATTTTCAACACAGACAAGTTAAAAAAAGTTAAAAATTACAACCGTTGCTCATATTTTCCCTCATTTTCGGAACTGTTCTTTATGTTTTCAAACAATCTCTTTGTTCTTTGGATATTTCTGTGTCTTTAGCTAGGAATGCTGGATGAATAAATGTCATATAAATGGATAATTGTAGAGGTGAAATGACCTTCTGTAAGCACCCAGTCTGTCCATCCTCAGTACAGATCAGGCTGCAGAAAAACGTCTGTCCCAAGACTTTTGCAAGATGATGATGTATTGTGTGTGAAGTGTGTAAGGTGAACACAGTGTTTGTGTTATTTAGCACTGAAGATCCTTTCTGTGGTGATGACAGCCACGTCGGGATGCCATTAACTCTGTGGAGCAGGCTTACCCTCTCCTTGGTCTTCTCTTTATGATGTGTTATGGTTAGGGTTACTGATTAGTAGCCAGACATGCAGTTTTCAGCATATCAAGAGAAACTAAATCCATCCACTCATACGATGAAGCACGGCCTCTCATCAGCACTGTATAAAACAAATGCTATGACATTGGAAAGCCTTATCAGCTCTCTGTCAACCTATTCATTAATTTGTGTTTCAGATGAGCAGTTTGTCACATGTTGGTTCTCTGAGATCTAAACTTGAGGAAACTCTTGTGTCATATCATCACCTGAACGCAACTGAGTGGAACGTTGCAAAGAAATCAGTAAATTCTTCTTTAATTCTCTTCCTGTGTGTGTCTGTCCATCTGTTTGACTTTCGCTTCAGTCTTTCAGCTTGACATGGTCTGTTTGCTTTCTTCAGAAGGATGTGACCGTTTGGAGGAAACGTTCGGAGGAATTTGGTGGATTTCTGTGAGTCTTAATGTCAAGCGCCTGCCCTAGAGGTCCACCTTCCTGCAGAAATAAACACGTATGAATCGGCTAATTATAGACTTCAGGTCAGAGACCTGTGCGCGATAGATTTTTTTATTCTGCTCTCAGCACTTTTGCAGGTTTTCTCCCCGCTCCTGCAAAAAACAAAAATCAATATTATTTTCCTGGTCCAGCCTTCGAAATTCTGTAGTTAGTATACATCCTGCTTTTGCACGCTCATCTTTTAATATGCAATGTTTTACCACTCGTTCCCGATTGTGAAAAATAACAAAGGAACAGAAAATGAGCAAAAATTTATAGCGATTGTTGGCTAACAAGGTGCTGATTCGTTTTGGATAAAAGCGTTTGCTAAATGTAAATTAAGGAAGCCCTGGGCAGAGATGATGGTGTAGGATGGGCACCAACAACAGATATTTTAGTTGTTTCATCTTTTAGTGCTCTTGTCATGTTGATTTACTTGTCATTTAAAGTCAGAGAAGATTGGCTTTTTTTAAAAACTGCACATATAGGACGCAACAGACCTCAATCTTTGGCCTTTGCATTATGTACTGCACTGATCGAGATCCACCTGCTGTATCATGCTTACTCGAGATAAAGAGATATAGATTACTCGTGATAAAGTGTAAACATTAACTTTGTGATGAAAGATGTAACAAATTTATTTAAGTTACATATTAGGTTTTTTATTGGATATTTTATTTTAAAATGTTCCCGCAAATCAACATATAATCCCCCAACATCCACAACATAAGTGTCTAGCGCTCAACGCCCGCACCCATCTAATCTCGTCCTTCACACTGCACTCTGATGCAGATCTCTATGTCAGGGTTTAAAGTGCAGGCAGATTTGTTGTATTTAGTGTCTGATCTTTATGGGACAGTGACCCACCAGGAAGTAAGATTTCACACCCCGGTGACCTCTAATACACATTCATAATATGGGAAATGTCTCTTTTTCTTTGTAGGTATAAAGCAGAGGGAAGAGTTGCAGAGAATCCCCAGAGGATTGTGGAGTATATCCGGCCCGGGCCGTGCAGATTAAACTGGGACAGTCTAATGACTTCAATGGAGATTGTAGAAACACTTGACGAGGTAAATATATCTTTGTGTTAATGTACAACGGTTAATGGCAGCTAGTGATTGTTTATCCATGTTGTTAAGGGTCTATATGATGAAACACATGCATTATTATTATCAGCTTGGCAAATATCAAGGTGACTGTTTCTGCGGCAAATTTCATATTTAATACTTTTGGTGAATTCACATCTCATGCTTTAGTTAGATTATATAAGTTAGAGCTGACTATTTAATCAATATTAAATTAAAATATCTCAACTATCCCATCAAGATTTGTTGTTATTTGCAGGGCTGTTGCGTTGTGAAATACACAACAGCAGGACAACTGTGGGATATCATTTCTCCTCGAGAGTTTGTGGATTTTTCGTACACTACAGACTATGAGAATGGTCTGCTATCCTGCGGTCAGTAGCTTGCTGTTTGTTGAATGTTGGGTTCACTTTTAATGGCTATTTAAATGTAGTAAATGTAAACACCTCATTAACCCTAAGCCTATTCCCAGCACCATAAAATATAGACAATATGATAGTGAAAAATAAATCATCATTCATATTTGTCTGTGGTTTTCTACTATGCACGTAGTGCCTGCTGTGTTTTATTATGCTGCTTTAATATTAGCAGGGTTAGGGGTTCAGCATGTTGAAAAAATAAAGACTGCCTTTTTCCCCTTTAATTTTGAAGTGATTCTTGTAGTGGAAGTCATTGGTTGAATGTCATGTTGTTATTGTCATTACAGGTGTGAGCGTTGACCATGATGAACACAAACAGGGTTTCGTACGAGGGTTTAATCACCCGTGTGGTTGGTTCTGCATTCCAGAGGAGAATTCTACACACAGTTTACTAACTGGCTACATCCAAACTGACCTGCGGGGAATGTTACCGCAGTCTGCGGTGGACACAGCGATGGCCAGCGGTCTGGTCAATTTTTACAGTGACCTCAGACAGGCTCTACATGTTTAGCGTAGTCTCCATTACGTGCAGATTGTAATAATGAAAGAATTATGCAGAGACCAAGCAATGCTTTGGTTTTTATTTATTAACTGATAGTACATATGTAAATTAAAAAGTTCACGGTTGAATATTTCCTGTGTCATCTGACTTTCAGTCAGTTTCATTTCTGTGCAATGATTAATAAATGAACCCTAAAACTTCAGCACTAATCTGTCTGACCTCACAGTTAACTTTAATATTGTAGAGATAAGTGAAAGGTTCGTTCTAACCCTAACCTCAATTCCTCAACTATACCATTAGCTTGACTGTAAATATCACATTTCTATGAAAAATTCACATAATTTAGGATCTAAATTTGATTTAAAATTTTGATTGTTATGTGTTGAATTCGGCCATTTGGTGTTTAGAAAATAACATAAAATAATTACAGTTTGTAACACACTCTCAATATTGATATTACTCTGAGGGGATTTAACAGATAATCGAGCTGTACTGTTAAATAACCTTTTCACAAAACCAAGGATCTTTTTATCTTATTTTATTTATCCCACATATGCTCCCAAACATATTCAAAGAAAACAACTGATATAAACAAACCACTTCATGAGTCTTCAAAACACTTAAGTTTAGATGATAATTTTAGAGTTTAAAGTCCAGAGCAATACTTGAGTCTGATGCAATTATTACATCCCCAATTCCACATTGGTAAGACAAAGTAAACTGGAATGCTGTCCATAGGCCTGCTGTCCTCAACACTGCCAATAGGCCACAGCAATAGGAGTAACACTCAGTTCCAAGGTCAAAAGAAAACGGAATTAATCCACTGGTGAAGACCACAAATGAATACACAGTGATTCCTCCAGAAGATAATTGCCAATAACAAGCTTCACACTAGTGATGGGAGAAACGAAGCTTTTCGAAGCTTCGAATCAATTGAACCTGTTCAAAAGGCTCAAAGGTCCTAAATATCTCAGATGCCTTACACCAATCAGGAAGCGCAACGTCATCAGAGCGTCACAGAAAGAGGAAGAAACTGTTCTAAGAGAAAAAGCAGGTGCTGCACGTGAGAAACTCATCGCGTGCAAACTAACTAATCTAAGCTTCATTTAAATCTAACTTCAAGTGTGTATTGAGTTGCTGTGTGCGTACATGCAAAGTAAGTTTATATTAACAAGATATTCTGTTTTTGCTGAAATTCAGACGTTACACGAGAGCTCATAATGATTGACAGTTATGAGGCTTATATCATTAACATCATTCAGTAAATCAACGTATTCTTGTGTTATACTACATTAAGGGATGTTTATGAAACACAATCTGGTTTATTATTTGATGTTCGTGTTATTTTAGTTGATGATTGATCTGTAGCAGTCAGATAATTATATATCACGTAATTTTGCGTGTTCAAGCACAGAGATGCAGCATTCACGTGTTGGTGGCGCCCTCTGTTGGTATATCAGGGAATCGTCACCCAGTGTTATTTAACTATGGTTATGTGACCTACTTAGATCTTATTCAGACTAAATACTGCTAATTATTTAAGTTGTCAATAAGAAACATTTTGTGTACATATTTATATATATTTATTTCCTTTATGTTCAATTTGTTACAGAAAAACCACACACAAGTTTGTAATTCAACAAAGTCTTCAGTAAAGCAAGAAAACCTTTACTATGTCCTGTAGTGCTTCTTTTCACAACTAAGCATCTCATTCAGTTCTGACCGACTGCCTGCTGCTTTCCGCACCTATAACTATTCACTACATTCCGAACCCTACATTTCAATTGGTCCTTCGAGCCGGATGCGGATCACAGCAGAGAGATGACATCCCATTCTGAACCAGATCCCCGTGTTGTCAGACCTCGACGACAAATAAGGCCGCCTGCACGTTTAGCGGATTATGATGTTACTGGAACAGAGAATGTGAAAAGAGCATTACCAACTAGTCGGTTAAATGAAGCTGTAAGGGATGAAGCCCCACTGAGGACAGATACTGTATCAAGATCATCCTCCCCAAAGAGCCAGTTATCATATTTAGATGATCTAGATGTCCAAGATGAATGGCAAGAGGATGATGAGCATCTGCAATCACAACAGTTATCTGAAATTAAGTCTATGTGGGCTGAGATGAAGAGAGGCAATGATGAGCTGCATAGTCACATCCTACCTGGGATCCTGTCTGCATTACAAGGGCTCAAGACAGAGAACTCCAACATAAGGCAGGAGATACAGCAATTAGCAACACGTGCCGAGGCACCTAGACCACAAGTAACCCCAGTAGCAGCCCCGCGTACTAGTGTGTCATCCAGACAGAGGCAGCAGCTATCTGCCACCCAGAGTGAACATACACTATATTCCCATGACGTTCCACGTAGATCAGTTCAGACTGAGCAGCTGACCAGAGAGATGAGGGACTTGACATTTTTACCCAGATCAGAGCACATGAGCCATCATACCCCCCCACAAAGATCTTATGCTTACGCATCACAGCCTGCTGAAGCTGTCCTTTATGAAGATGAAACTCCACGAGTCATACATGGACATTATTCAGGGGAGCAGGAGATGCATGGACTACCCCAAACTGGGATAACACCTCGAGCTATAAAGTTCCATGAACAGGAGAAAGCTTATAGGGGGCCAACTCCTACAATACCTCGCTTAACAGCAGCTGACCCAAGACAGTTCTCGAGACTGCGGATGGCACTAGAGAACCTCCTGCCAGAAGATGCAAGTGAGTGCTTCAAATATCAGATCCTGACTGATCATTTGATGGTAGAGGAAGCCCTGCTGGTGGCAGACTCCTACTGCAATTCAGTTAGACCTTACACAGACACTATGCGAGCCCTTGTGAAGATGTATGGTGAACCTCACAAGCTCGTTCTGCGAAACATAACAGAGGTACTGGAAGGTCCAAACATTAAGCCAGGAGATGTTAAAGCATTCAAGTTATTTGCGCTCCGTGTGCGCTCTCTAGTGAGTATGTTGGAGCAGTTGGGACCTGAAGGAGCAGCTGAACTGGAATGTGGCTCGCACGTGTCTAGACTACAAGGTAAACTCCCTCATGAGCTCAGGACTAGTTTCAAGAGGCATGTCCACCCATTAAGAATTACTGTTCCTACCCTATTGGATTTTGCAGACTGGTTAGAATATGAACTTCAAGTTCAGGATGATACAGGCAAAACAGCTATCCATGCTCCAGATTCATCCACCAAGAGAAGAGATACTCGTCATGAATCAAAGTCACAAGGGAAATCGATGAGCATCCTGCTGGGCACAGAGAAGCCTGCAACAGACCGTGAACTCAGAGTGCCTGCTTCGGAGTCTAGATCTAGCTCTAACAAGTATGGAGGAAAATTACATGCTTACTGTCCTTATTGTGACAATTCCAGTCATTTTCTCAATGGATGTCTTAATTTCAGAGAGTTGACTAAAGATCAGAAAGAGTCATGGATTCGAAAGAATAACCGCTGTTGGAGATGCGGTCGTAATCATCAGGCATCCAGATGCACTCTGAAAGCACTGTGTAATACTTGCAACAGGAAACATCTCCTCGTATTACATGAGCTTAATGAGCGAGCTGTGGATACCAGCTCTGAGCCTGAACCTAATGAAACCACCTGTCTTGTGAGCACCACAAAGGATATCTTATATGTGGACCGTTCTGTCACCAGCCGCAGAGTCCTTCTTAAACTGAGCAAGGTAATCATTACAAATGGGGATAAATCAATGGAGACGTATGCAGTGCTGGATGATGGATCAGAAAGGACTATCCTCCTCCATGCCGCAGCTCAGCAGTTAAATCTCAAGGGGCAGTCAGAAGACCTTATATTGAGAACAGTGAAACAAGATCAGCAGGTCCTGCATGGGGCGGCCGTCTCCTTCACAGTGTCTCCTGTGTCTAACCCTAACAAGAAATTCCATATCAAAGGTGCATTTACAGCTGACAGACTAGGTTTAGCCGAGCATACATACCCAGTGGTATCCTTACAAAAGAGATATCGACATCTAGCTGGCCTTCCCCTACAACAGATCGATAAAGTGCAACCTATGCTGTTAATTGGTTCAGACTGCCCACATCTAATCACTCCCATTGAACCTGTTCTGTTAGGCCCACCTGGTGGACCAGCAGCCGTTAAGACCCGCCTGGGATGGACCTTACAAGGGCCCACGCATGAGATTCAGCATGGAGTCAATTCTCATCAATGTTTTTTCACATCTGTCCTCCCCAACTCAGACCTGTTGGATCACGTTGAGAGACTATGGAAAATGGATGTAGTTCCCTACCACAATGACAAGGTTGTGACACGATCTAAACTGGATCAGGATGCTGTTAGACTACTGCAGGAGAAAACTGTAAGAGTGGAAGTAGATGGAATAATGCGTTATGCCACACCACTGCTTCGGGTACAGAACATGCCAAGTTTAACCATGCCCAAAGATGCTGTTCTCCCTCTGCTCAGAAGTGTAGAAAGGAAGCTGCTTAGGAACCACGACCAGGCTTTAACCTACCAAACTGAGATCACTAAGTTAGTAGACGCTGGCTATGCAGTAAAGCTGGAGGAAAGCGAGGTGAACAGCTCCAATGAGTCGTGGTACATACCCCACCATATAGTGCAACATAACGGAAAGTTCAGAGTTGTCTATAATTGCTCCTTTCATTATGAAGGTCAAAGCCTAAATCAATTCCTCCTTCCAGGACCAACACTAGGCCCATCATTGTTGGCAGTATTACTGCGTTTCCGTGAGCACTCCATAGCTATCAGCAGTGATATTAAAGGTATGTTTCACCAGGTGAGG
Organism: Paramisgurnus dabryanus; assembly: GCF_030506205.2. NCBI lineage: Eukaryota > Metazoa > Chordata > Actinopteri > Cypriniformes > Cobitidae > Paramisgurnus > Paramisgurnus dabryanus. The sequence goes on from NC_133354.1 coordinate 7,926,154, forward strand.
CTGCTTCCTGATGACAAGTCTCTACTTCGATTCCTGTGGAGGGATGTAAAACCAGAGCAATATCCTGATGTGTATCAGTGGCAGGTGCTGCCCTTTGGCACGACATGCAGCCCCTGTTGCGCTACATACGCCCTGCAAAGGCATGTCATGGATCACAGTCAGCCTGGGGAGAAGGTCAGGGATGTTATTGAGAAGTCCTTCTATGTCGACAATTGTTTACATAGTCTTACCTCCAAGGAAGAAGCTAAAGATTTAGTTGATCAGCTCTGTTCACTTCTGTCATCTGGAGGCTTTGAACTTCGACAGTGGGCCAGCAATTGTCCGTCTGTAATCACTCACCTTCCCCCTGAATCTAGATCCAACACCTGTGATCTTTGGCTTCGTCAAGGCCAACAAGACGTCCATGAGTCGACACTTGGACTGCACTGGCAGTGCCAATCTGACACACTGCATTACAAGCACAGAGGTACATCCTATTCTACTGTGACTATGCGCAACATTTACCGTGTTCTGGCAAGTCAGTATGACCCCCTCGGTTACATCATTCCCTTTACGACAAGAGCCAAAATAATAGTGCAGCGTCTGTGGGATAAGAGGAGGGACTGGGATGACCCACAGTTACCTGATGACTTACTTGACATGTGGTCAGCATGGGAGAAAGAGTTAAGTGCATTAGAGGAGATAACCCTGCCCAGATGTTACTTCAGTTCACAGATGGATCAACCATCCTGTAGACATGAGATTCACGTGTTTTGTGATGCATCGGAACAGGCATATGGATCAGTAGCCTACCTACAGACAAAAAACACTAAGGGTGACGTAGAAGTTACCTTTGTAGCTGCCAGGTCTCGTGTTTCCCCTCGCAAGCAGCAGTCCATACCTCGTTTGGAGTTGTGTGCAGCTCTTAGTGGTGCACAACTTTCTCAGGTTTTAGTCACTGAGCTTACAATCCCCATCCACTCTGTCACACTCTGGTCAGACTCCACTACAGTGCTCACATGGTTGTTGTCCAGTTCATGTCGTTATAAGGTGTTTGTGGGAACCAGAGTAGCAGAGATCCAAGAGTTGACTGCATCAGCTACCTGGCGTTATGTTCGATCCAGTGACAACCCAGCAGACGACATAACTCGAGGCAAACCCCTTCGAGACCTCTCAGCCAGGAGCCGATGGTGCCAAGGACCGCCTTTCCTTAAGCTGCCCCCAGATAGTTGGCCTGAACAACCCCCCTTGCCTTCCGAAACACAAAGCAGTGAGTTGAAACAGTCTGTTTTCTGTGCATCAGTAAATGTAACTACGCCCTTGCCAAAGCCAGAGCAGTACAACACCCTCTCAGAATACCTAAATGCCTATGGTCAGGAGCTTCATGGGGCGGCCTATACTTCATGTGCTGACACCCAGAGAGATGTCCAACGAGCAGTCCTCTGTCAATGTCAAGCTGAGTCTTTTCCTACTGAGTTAAGCCTCCTGAGGTCAGGAAAGCCAGTGTTGACCACCAGCCGATTAGCCTCACTCTCCCCTGAACTAGACACAGATTCAGGTTTTATTAGAGTAGGTGGCCGCTTGCGCCATTGTGACGTTTTAGAGGCAGATATAGTACATCCAATTGTCCTTGACCCTCAACATCCTGTCACTCAATTAGTTATCAGAGATTACGATAACAAACTGCTTCATCCTGGCTCGGAGCGGTTGTTTGCAGACATAAGGAGGACATATTGGATATTAAGGGGTCGTGAAGCAGTCCGCAAACATCAACGTCAATGTGTCGAGTGTAGGAAATGGAGAAGCCGCCCAGAAGTGCCTCTTATGGCCGATCTACCTCTCACCAGACAAAGGTACTTCAGACCAGCCTTCTATTCAACAGGCATGGATTGCTTTGGGCCTTTCCTCATCAAAATTGGCCGTCGTAATGAGAAGAGATGGGGCATAGTCTTTAAGTGTATGACAATAAGAGCAGTGCACATTGACATTCTCACAAGTATGGACTCTGACTCCTTCCTGATGGCCCTACGAAGGTTCATCTCTCAGCGAGGAAAGCCACATGAGTTGCTGTGTGACCAGGGAACTAATTTCAAAGGAGGGGAACGTGAATTAAGCGAATCCTTTGATGCCCTACAGAGTCAACTAAAGAGTCACCTTGCCAGCCAACAGATCAAGTTCCTTTACAACCCACCAGGTGCACCTCACTTCGGCGGTTGCTGGGAGAGGGAGATCCGATCGATCAAATCGGCTCTCAGAGTGACCATCGGGGCGCAGACTGTCACAGAAGAGGTGCTGAGAACAGTCCTGATGGAGGTGGAAGGTATCCTTAATTCCAAACCCCTTGGATATACCTCCTCTGATATAGCTGACATTGACCCAATTACACCGAACTGTTTCCTCATTGGACGACGAGATACCTCTTTACCACAGGTGGTCTACCAAGAGTCAGAGATGTTGAGTCGTCGACGTTGGCGTCACAGCCAGCTACTTGCAGATCATTTCTGGAAGCACTTCCTTAAGTATTACCTGCCCAGTCTCCAAGTACGCCAGAAGTGGAAGTCAGACAAGAAAATGTTGGAGATTGGTGATGTGGTTATGATCGTTGATTCCCAACTACCTCGTGCCCTGTGGCCAGTAGGAAAAATCACTCAGGTGTTCCCAAGTTCAGATGGCAGAGTACGAGCAGCTAATGTGGCAGTTAAGGATAGGACATACATGCGACCGGTAGCTCGACTCATTCAGCTTCCAGCCTTACCTGAGGATAGTTGATGTCAGGATACAGACCTTTTAAGATGAGCGAATTCAACTCTTGAATTCGGGGGCGGCTGTTCAAAAGGCTCAAAGGTCCTAAATATCTCAGATGCCTTACACCAATCAGGAAGCGCAACGTCATCAGAGCGTCACAGAAAGAGGAAGAAACTGTTCTAAGAGAAAAAGCAGGTGCTGCACGTGAGAAACTCATCGCGTGCAAACTAACTAATCTAAGCTTCATTTAAATCTAACTTCAAGTGTGTATTGAGTTGCTGTGTGCGTACATGCAAAGTAAGTTTATATTAACAAGATATTCTGTTTTTGCTGAAATTCAGACGTTACACGAGAGCTCATAATGATTGACAGTTATGAGGCTTATATCATTAACATCATTCAGTAAATCAACGTATTCTTGTGTTATACTACATTAAGGGATGTTTATGAAACACAATCTGGTTTATTATTTGATGTTCGTGTTATTTTAGTTGATGATTGATCTGTAGCAGTCAGATAATTATATATCACGTAATTTTGCGTGTTCAAGCACAGAGATGCAGCATTCACGTGTTGGTGGCGCCCTCTGTTGGTATATCAGGGAATCGTCACCCAGTGTTATTTAACTATGGTTATGTGACCTACTTAGATCTTATTCAGACTAAATACTGCTAATTATTTAAGTTGTCAATAAGAAACATTTTGTGTACATATTTATATATATTTATTTCCTTTATGTTCAATTTGTTACAGAAAAACCACACACAAGTTTGTAATTCAACAAAGTCTTCAGTAAAGCAAGAAAACCTTTACTATGTCCTGTAGTGCTTCTTTTCACAACTAAGCATCTCATTCAGTTCTGACCGACTGCCTGCTGCTTTCCGCACCTATAACTATTCACTACATTCCGAACCCTACATTTCAACCAATTGCTTCGAAAATTGATTCAGTTTTTCGAAGCAGTTCGAAACACCACACACGCTGACGACCCCTGCTGGTCAAAATAGTGTAAAAGCAGATATGTCCAAACATTTTACACTTTTTTTACAAAATAATAGCAAGATTTTTATTAAAATATGTTTAAAAATGTATTTAACTTAATTAAGACAGAGTTAAAAGTGTATTATGTGTTTTTAGTTTTATTTAGGGCAAACAAATCATTAAAACTAACTACCCTTTTAATTATGCACATTTTTGTCATTAAATCTGTCTATAAACAAAAAGTAGACAAAATGGCAATGTTATTAGTTAGAAGGATAAATGTTTTATGAACTTGCATAATAAAACTGACCCGAGTTTACCTAAACATATTAAACACTGGTCATGTGATCAACTCCCCCTAGTGGTGAACCATCAGATTTTCGAAACGTTTCGAAACAGTTATGACGTAATGAAGCCTCGTTTGCTAAAATCACGTGACTTGGGCCAGTTTGAAACAAGCTCCGAACCACTGATTCGAAACAAAAGATTCGTAAATGTTTCGAAGCCTCATGAAGCAGTGCTTAGAAAACGACCATCACTACTTCACACAATACATTGAGGTTTTTGGTTCTTGCCATTTACAACAAAAGTCCTTTCTAAGAAAACAAATAACCAACTTCAGCAATCACCTCATAGTCACAGTAGAGCAGAAACTCAAAGAGTTCTAGTTTAGTTTAGTTTAGTTTATTTTTTTATTAAAAACACAACTACAGCGTGGCGCTGTCCAAGGTGCTGTACAAAGCATTTTTAAAAATTACATCATAAATACATTAAATAAGCAATGAAAAAAAAACACATTATTTAAAAGAATGGTATATTAAACATAAAGTGTAAAAGATAACACGGCACTAAAACAGGTTTCAAGAGGCGGTAAAGGCTTTAGATAACAAGTAGGATTTTAACTTCTTTTTAAAAACAGACACTTTACAGCTCTAATTTGGTGAGGTAAAGAGTTCCACAGTTTGGGACCAATGACCAAAAAAGCACGGTCCCCTTTAAGTGTAATCGAGACCTGGGGACAAAGAGAAGCAGCTGATCAGAAGACCTACAGTAAGGGATCTAGTAGGAATGTGGTGCTTTAGATGGTCTGAAAGATAAGAGGATGCCAGCCCATTTAGAGATTTAAAAACCATCACTAAGATTTTATACTCAATGTGAAGATGTACAGGTAGCCAGTTGAGAGAGAAAATAATTGGTGTGATATGATCATGTTTATGTGTGCCAGTCAACATCCTGGCTCCTAAGTGAGTTACAATATTCTAGCCGAGAAAAAAATAAATGCATGAATAGTTTTCTCTAATGCTCTAGAACAGTGTTTCTCAAACTTTTTCAGCCCAAGGACCACTTTATCTTCCAGTTTTTTTCTGAGGACCACCTAACAGAATCCCACTCTTAACACGCCCCCAAAAAACAACAAAATAGGAAGGATAAGCTAAGTTTAAGTTTAATATGCAACTGTTTCAAGTCAAAAACTAATTTTTTAAACACAAATGCAATGCTATGTTCAGAAATTATTATTTGAATTTTATTTCATTTGAACAAGTAAATGTGAAATGAGTTACAGCTTAATATGAACAACAAACTGCACATATGAAAAAAATGCAATTAAACATACTGTAACAGCCTAGGTCCCACTTAATGTCATTCCAAAGAGCCCTTAGTTTAAAACTGAGGTGGTGGGTATATGAAGTCTGTGGTTGTAACTATGGTAACAATAAAATACAAAAAAAAATGTTCCCCCTAATGTCCAAAATCACTGAAATTACAGGGTTCACGCTTGAGTAGATCTCGGCCAGTTTCCGGTTTGTGACGTCACGCTGAACAGATCGTGCATCGTAGCTCCGTCGAGTTCATCATCTAAAAGCTTTTTTTTTTACCATCTTATTCCTATTTATATAATATAACTTATTAGTTTTACATAGGAATACTTTACCGTGACGATTATTGAGCAGTACTACCACGTGAAACTATTTATCACTAATAAACACCCAGTGTTGTTAGCATATAGCCCGCTAGCATCCACACGGTGGAGGCTGAAGCTAGCATTTTCCGATCTAATGGCGGATTCATCTGATATATGCTTTTCTGACCTATCCTCACCTGAGCGGGAAGCTGTGGAGGAGTTGTTTCCCGGTTTTAGCAGATCCAAGGCGAGGTACAGCGCCCACTTCACCCTGCCTTCCGACGTCCACAAGCGAGCAACAAACATGCATTCCACGCGATGCAGCTTCACGGACCGTGAACGACATGAAAGCGATCGGGAAGCTGTGGAGGAACCGCTGCCCGGCCTTCGCAGATTCGGCAAGCCAAACATCACCCTGGCCCCAGACGTTCGCAGGCGACCGAGGGGTGTCACAACCGAACACCCCACGCGATGCAGCTCCGGGGACCGCGTTCGGGTAAACGAAGACGCCATCGCCCAGCATGAAAGCGGTAAGACTCCGCTTGTTATTGTAACATGTACTACTTGCCACATGTATAGTTTAGCTTCTGCTGTTAGCATAGAGGGGTTTACATGCACTAAGTGTATTGAAGTATTAAGGTTAACTGAGAAGGTTGCTGAACTAGAATCGCGCATCCGAACGCTAGTTGAGGATAGCAAAACCGCTAATGTTACTGTCGCAAATAATCTATCGAGCGAAAAGACTAATGGCTCGGTTCCGACATCAGATGCTAATATAAATATTACAAATACTGTATCGAGCGCGCATAGTGTTTATCAAAATACACATGGCTCGGTTCCGTCATCAGAGTCAAGTCGGCGGTCAAACTGGGTGACTGTTAGGCGGCATAGTCATATAAAGCGTCCTTCTAAGACCCATAACGTAACGACAATTTCTAACAGATTCGATCCCCTAAGGAGTATACCAGCTGAAACACCTTTTAAAAGTGCCCTGGTCATTGGAGATTCTATACTCAGGAACACTAACATTGAGGCTCCAAACACCATAGTCGACTGTATACCGGGAGCCAGAACGTCTGACATTAGATCCAAACTTAAAGTGCTGGCTAATGCTAAGCGGAAGTTTTCTAAGATTGTTATTCACGCCGGCACGAATGACACTAGGCTCCGCCAGTCGGAAATCACCAAAGATAATATTAAGGAGATGTGTGAAATTGCAAAAACAATGTCAGACAATGTAATATGCTCTGGTCCCCTCCCCGCCTACCGGGGAGATGAAACACATAGTAGATTAGTGTCTCTCAATGGATGGATGTTAAAGTGGTGCCCTCAGCATAATGTAGGGTTTATAGACAATTGGAAGCATTTCTGGGGAAGACCATTTCTCCTAACCCGAGATGGCCTTCATCCGTCATCGGAAGGAAGTGCTATACTCACTAAAAATCTGATCAATAGTCTTAATTCTGATATAGTATGACTATCCAGGGCCCAGGTCAGGAAACAGACGGATCGGCTTAACCGTCCATCTGTTAGCTGCCGTGATATGTCAAAGCCACTTATATCCCAGCACTTCGAGTCAATCTTACCGAAATATCAGCACATTTCAACTGTATCTGTTCCCCGAACAAATAAATACAGGGCACCGCTTGTTACATCTGGTACAAATCTGATTCAAATAAAATTAGAAAACAATACATTAACAGATGAATCTCGAATCTTAAAATTCGGCCTTCTTAACATTAGATCGCTTACCAATAAAGAACCTATTGTCAATGAAATAATTACAGACCAAAACTTAGATGTACTCTGTTTAACAGAAACCTGGCTTAAAGCAGACGACTACATTAGTTTAAATGAATCCACCCCACAAGACTATTATTATAAACACGAACCTCGATTAAAGGGGAGAGGGGGTGGTGTAGCTACAATATACAACACAATGTTTAAAGTAAACCAAAAATCTGAGCTAAAATTTAAATCATTTGAAGTAATGTTGTTAAATATGGAAATAACTGATCGTAACCACAAACAGCTTTCTTTTGCTTTAGCGACAATCTATAGACCACCGGGCCACCATGCAGATTTCCTTAATGAAATAGCAGATTTCCTATCTGAGCTTGTAGTCACTGTAGATAAAGCTCTTATTGTTGGTGATTTTAATGTCCATGTGGACAACCCAAAAGACGCATTAGGACGTGCGTTTATAGATGTTCTAAATTCTCTCAATATTAGACAAAACGTGACAGGGCCAACGCATACTCGTAATCACACATTAGACTTAATTCTGTCACTCGGACTCAATATTAATGACGTCGAAATATCACCTCAGAGTGATGCAGTTTCTGACCATTACCTTGTGTCATACACTGTACTTCTAGATAGGATCACTCAATCTACAACATGCTACCGACTAGCCAGAACAATAATTTCCACCACTAAAGATAGCTTTATTAGCACTCTTCCAGACCTGTCCCAAATGAAACATGTAGCAGATAACTGTGACGATCTAGATATTGAAATAGAAAACCTAAACAATGTCTGTTCTAACACATTGGATGCCGTTGCTCCCATTCGAAAAAAGAGATTAAAAGAAAAACCACCAGCTCCATGGTATGACCATCACACAGCAGCCCTTAAAAAGGCAGCTAGAAAAATGGAAAGAAATTATAGAAGCACAAAGTTAGAAGTATGGCGCGCAGCATGGAAACAGAGTGTTAAACACTACAGACAGGCTATTAAAACCGCCAGATCTACATATCTTAGCAAGCTTATAAATGAGAATCATAATAACCCTCGTTTCCTCTTTAGCACAGTTGCGAAACTGACTAGAAACAAAGAACAAACAGAAACCAATAGTAAACTTCAACACAATAGTAACGACTTCATGAACTTCTTTTCTAACAAAATTTCGGCTATTAGGGAAAACATCGTAGCTACCCAGGCAGCCACCACTCTACCCATTAGTTCACTTAACACTAGACTACCATACGAACATCTTGATTCATTTAAACCTACTACAATAGATGAGCTCTCTAAACTAGTCACATCATCCAAATCATCGTCCTGTATATTAGACCCCGTTCCCACAAAACTACTTAAAGAAGTATTCCCTGTAGTGTCAACCCCGGTTCTAAATATCTTTAACTCATCGCTAGAAATAGGATACGTTCCAACAGCTTTCAAACTAGCAGTTATTAAACCGCTGATTAAAAAACCACAGCTTGACCAAGGAGAACTTAATAACTTTAGACCAATCTCAAATCTCCCTTTTCTTTCGAAAATATTAGAAAAGGTAGTGGCAAGCCAGTTACGCACATTCTTGACAAATAATAGTACATATGAAAAGTTCCAATCAGGATTCAGGCCCCACCATAGCACAGAGACAGCGTTGCTTAGAGTTACAAATGACCTCCTATTAACATCCGATCGTGGTGAAATCTCAATTCTTATATTACTAGACCTTAGTGCAGCATTTGACACAATAGACCACAGAATCCTACTCAATAGACTAGAAAACTATGTTGGTATCAGTGGTCAGGCGCTAGCCTGGTTTAGGTCATATCTAACCAATCGCTATCACTTTGTTTATGTAAATGAGGAAGAGTCATATCACTCCCTGGTTAAATACGGTGTACCGCAGGGATCAGTTTTAGGTCCTATCCTGTTCTCGTTATACATGTTACCCCTAGGAGACATTATCAGGAAACACAACATAAGTTTTCACTGCTATGCGGATGATACCCAGCTTTACATCTCCTCGCATCCCAGCGAAACACACACGTTTTCTAAGCTAAAAGACTGCATTAGCGATGTTAGTGACTGGATGGCACATAACTTTCTTAAGCTCAACTCCAATAAGACAGAGGTACTTATTATTGAACCAAATCGCTACAAACATAATATGTCAGATTACAAATTGCACATAGATGGCTGTACTGTGGTGCCATCTTCCACGGTTAGGAACTTAGGTGTGATGTTCGACAGCAACTTATCCTTTGATAGTCATATCGCCAACGTCTGCCGCACAGCATTCTTCCATCTTAGAAATATCTCAAAAATACGCCATATACTGTCTACATCTGACGCAGAGAAGCTTATTCATGCTTTTATGACCTCTAGAATAGACTATTGTAACTCGCTACTCGGGGGATGCCATTCAAATCAGGTCAACAAGCTTCAGCTAGTTCAAAACGCTTCTGCAAGGGTACTTACTCGATCTAAGAAGTATGACCACATAAGCCCAATTCTGGCATCTTTACACTGGCTACCAGTTAAATATCGCATCCAATTTAAAATATCATTAATCACCTACAAAGCTTTAAATGGCTTAGCACCCTCATATCTTAGAGAATTACTATCAGAATACAATCCATCACGCACACTACGGTCGCAAAATTCTGGCCTATTGATTATCCCTAGACTATCAAAAGTGTCTAAAAGTGGAAGATCCTTTTCCTACTTAGCCCCTAAGCTCTGGAATGATTTACCAACCGATGTCCGAGAATCAGACACAGTCGATCATTTTAAATCTAGACTTAAAACGTTTCTCTTCAACAAAGCATTCGCATAATTTGTCTAGTAAAGGTTCTTAACTCGCAATAGTTATTTTCACGGAACAAAGCACTCACGGTCATAACACAGACCAACCAAATAAATAAATAAAAACCTTTTCTACATGAACACTTAAAATGAATTGCATTAAATAGTTTGCCACCGTTTGCCACTGAACCTGCATTAACGACGACAGTGGGGCTTTCGGCCTTAGTCAAACGGTTTGGCACGTATGGTCGGGTTGCGATTTTGGTGCTTTCGTGTGTCTTGTGAATAGTATGCCATACAGACCCGTTTGCCACTGAACCTGCATTAACGACGACAGTGGGGCCTCCAGCCTTAGTCAAACGGGTTGGTATGTATGGTCGGGTTGCGTTTTTCGCGCTTTCGTGTGTCTTGTGAATAGTATGCCATACATACCCGTTTGCCACTGAACCTGCATTAACGACGACAGTGGGGCCTCCAGCCTTAGTCAAACGGGTTGGCACGTATGGTCGGGTTGCAATTTTGGCGCTATCGTAAGTCTTATGAATAGTATGCCATACAGACCCGTTTGCCACTGAACCTGCATTAACGACGACAGTGGGGCCTCCAGCCTTAGTCAAACGGGTTGGTATGTATGGTCGGGTTGCGTTTTTCGCGCTTTCGTGTGTCTTGTGAATAGTATGCCATACAGACCCGTTTGCCACTGAACCTGCATTAACGACGACAGTGGGGCCTCCAGCCTTAGTCAAACGGGTTGGCACGTATGGTCGGGTTGCGATTTTGGCGCTATCGTAAGTCTTATGAATAGTATGCCATACAGACCCGTTTGCCACTGAACCTGCATTAACGACGACAGTGGGGCTTCCGGCCTTAGTCAAACGGGTTAACACGTATGGTCGGGTTGCGATGTTTTTGGCGTCTTCTCCTGGTCCTGTAAATGGTATACAATATAGACCCGTTTGCCACTGAACCTGCATTAACGACGACAGTGGGGCTTTAGGCCTTAGTCAAACGGGTCGTCAGGTTTCATTTTCTCTTAAAGATCGGAAGGTGACCCTTATTTACCATATATACCCTCGCATTGGGCCCCCAATTTGCTAAATCTTATGAATAGTATGCCATACAGACCCGTTTGCCACTGAACCTGCATTAACGACGACAGTGGGGCCTCCAGCCTTAGTCAAACGGGTTGGTATGTATGGTCGGGTTGCGTTTTTCGCGCTTTCGTGTGTCTTGTGAATAGTATGCCATACAGACCCGTTTGCCACTGAACCTGCATTAACGACGACAGTGGGGCCTCCAGCCTTAGTCAAACGGGTTGGCACAGGTTGCGATTTTGGCGCTATCGTAAGTCTTATGAATAGTATGCCATACAGACCCGTTTGCCACTGAACCTGCATTAACGACGACAGTGGGGCTTCCGGCCTTAGTCAAACGGGTTAACACGTATGGTCGGGTTGCGATGTTTTTGGCGTCTTCTCCTGGTCCTGTAAATGGTATACAATATAGACCCGTTTGCCACTGAACCTGCATTAACGACGACAGTGGGGCTTTAGGCCTTAGTCAAACGGGTCGTCAGGTTTCATTTTCTCTTAAAGATCGGAAGGTGACCCTTATTTACCATATATACCCTCGCATTGGGCCCCCAATTTGCTAAATCCTCAACTGTGGATAACATAATTATGCTGCAATATTTAGTCTGTCTGGAACTAAGCTGAGTTAAACCACATCACTGTGTGACACTTCAATACATATGAACGGCTGCTACGCTAATACGATTTTGTTTTTCTCTCCCTGTCTCGTCCTCGACCCGAGGACGAGACAAACAGACCCAGTCCCGGTAGATGTGAAAGTCGGCACACCTCTGATCTACTGGCCGTCCTTCAACGTTATGCCCAGCTGATACCTGACCAACGATCACCGGCAGAACCGCTTAATCTCCGCTAAATCTCCATTTCCGTTCTCCCAAGGGTTTTTCCCTCCTAGGACTTATTTTTCCTCGGATAAAAGCCCGGGGTTTTTTTTCTCCTAGGGGGTTTTTCACCCCGGGGAGGCAGCCTTTTTGGGCTTTACCTAGCTTCCTCTTCTATACGTTGCTTTAGTAATACGTGCAATTATAATATTGAGTCATAGCCGCAGCAAATTTAACTGCTCATGCTATCATGTATTCTGTTGTGCTATCTGTCGTTTTCTGTGCTTTTCACTGCTTCTATTTATGTAAAGCTGCTTTGAAACAATTGACTTTTGTGAAAAGCGCTATATAAATAAAATTGAATTGAATTGAATTGAATTGATCCTTCTATTGACTCCTCTTTAGTTTAGGCACCGATCCATTTTTACGTTATTAAAACAGAATGGCAAGAACTGATATCACAGTTTTGCAAGTGCATAAAAAATCTACTTAAATAAGTGACGATTGAATAAACACAGTGAATCGTGAGTAGTTAGGCGCATTTAAACTTTTCTTTTCTTTGCGTAGCTGAAGTGACATAGGTTAGCTAAAATGGCTGTTACCATAGGCCATATGGAAGCTTTTGATGAAAGTGTCGAACCATGGACCACCTATATTGAGAGATTTGAGCACTTTATAGAAGCTAACAGCATTGATGTCGACAAGAAAGTACCTGTGCTACTAAGTGTAGTCGGAGGGAAAACATACGGATTACTCCGAAGCCTGATTGCGCCAGAAAAGCCGAGAGAGAAGAGTTTTAAGCACATCACAGACACGCTAAAGCAAACATTTTTCCCCGAAGCCCCTGATCATCGCGGAACGTTTTCGTTTCCATCGCCGGAATCAAGAGGAGGGCGTGTCGGTGACACAATATGGGTGGTGATGGCACAGTGGATAAGACACTTGCCTTTGGTGTGGGAGACCCAGGTTCGAATCCACTGTGACACACCATTGTGTCCCTGAGCAAGACACTTAACCCCTAGTTGCTCCAGAGGCGTGCGACCTCTGACATATATAGCAATTGTAAGTCGCTTTGGATAAAAGCGTCAGCTAAATGAAAAAGTAAGTAAATATGTTGCAGTGCTTAGAGGACTTTCAGAACACTGTGAATTTGGGGGACATTTGGATGATGCACTTCGCGATAGATTTGTGTGTGGTTTAAAGAGTGAGGCTACACAAAAGCGCTTGTTGACTGAAACTACACTGACGTTTCAAAGAGTGGTGGAGCTGGCAGTCTCCATGGAAACAGCATCACGCGAAGCACACCAACTTAGCGGATCACTGACGGTAAATGCATTGTCTTTATTAAAGAATAACAAACAAACAAATGTAAACGATGTGGTAAGGACAACCATAGTGATGATGACTGTTGGTTTAAGGACAAAAATTGTAATACATGTGGAAAAAAAGGCCACATCAGTCGTGTTTGCAGGAAGAGTAACTATGACAGAAAAACAAAGAGTGGGAACAGAGCAAAAGCTGCACGACAAATAAAAAAATCTGGACAGAAAGGCTATGTAAAGAAAGAAAGTGTGCACCACGTTGATGCTGATGCAGCATCCAGTGATGATGAAACAGACTCTGAGTTAGCTCTGTATAAACTGTCACAGCCAGGAGAAAAGTCCAGTATCATTGTGAGACCAGAAGTTGAAGGAATACCACTTGAAATGGAGCTGGACACAGGTGCAGCAGTGTCTTTGATTTCAACAGAGACTTATAACAAAATATTGAAACACCTGCCCTTATGCTCAACTGACATTGTTTTTCGAACATACACAGGACAAGCATTAAACCCTGAAGGTGTAATTGATGTTCATGTAAAAATGGGCAAACAGACAGCTGTACTTCCTTTGTATGTCGTGCATGGCGATTATCCACCACTCTATGGCAGAGAATGGCTGCGTCAGATTAAACTGAACTGGAAAGAAAAAAAAACAGTTAAATTGAAGACGCTAGGAGCTGTTCTGGAGAAACATGCAGCTGTTTTCTCTAAACAACTGGGAGAAATGAAGAGCATTAAAGCTAAAATAACATTGAATCCTGAGCACAAACCCAAGTTTTGTCAGCCCAGAGTTGTTCCGTATGCTCTGCGTCCAAAAGTCGAAGAGGAGCTAAACCGTCTCACTGAAATAGGTGTATTGTCACCTGTACAGTACAGCGAATGGGCTACCCCAATAGTCCCTGTGGTGAAGAAAAACGGAGCAGTGCGCATATGTGGTGATTTTAAAGTGACGATAAACCCCGTCCTTCTCATTGAACACTATCCGTTACCACGTATCGAAGACCTGTTCGCTTCTTTGGCGGGAGGACAATGTTTTAGCAAACTGGATTTGTCACATGCTTACCTCCAGATGAGGGTGGAGGAGGAGTCAATGAAGTTCCTTACAATTTCCACACAGAAAGTGCTATTCCAGTATAAACGCCTTCCGTTCGGAATTGCTTCGGCTCCAGCTATATTCCCGAGAGCTATGGACCAAGTATTACTAGGTCTTTCCAATGTCCATTGCTATCTCGATGACATTCTTGTTACTGGGAAGACTGAAGCTGAACACCTGGAAAACCTGGATGCAGTCCTTGGACGCCTGGAAGAGTTTGGTTTGCATATTGAAAAAGGGAAATGTGACTTCTTCAAGGACTCATTGGAATACTTGGGTCACATAATTGATGCTGAAGGTTTGCACAAGTCACCTGAAAAAGTAAGTGCAATTGTTAATGCTCCAACCCCATCAAACATCACACAGCTGAGGTCATTCCTTGGCCTGCTGAACTATTATGGGAGATTCATACCTAATTTGGCAACCATTGTGAGTCCATTGAACGCCCTGCTGTGTAAGGGGAAACGTTGGCAGTGGTCTTCGGAGTGTGAGGGTGCATTTAAAAAGGCAAAAGAACAATTAGTGTCACAAAACGTCTTGACACATTATGACCCACAGAACGAAATTCGGCTCGCGTGTGATGCATCACCTTATGGTATTGGTGCCGTTATCTCCCATATGTTACCCAGCGGTGAAGAAAAGCCAATAGCTTTCGCATCACGCACACTTAGCAAGGCAGAACAGAATTATGCGCAGATCGAGCGTGAGGCTCTGGCAATCGTGTTCGGAGTCAGAAAATTCCATCAGTATCTCTATGGACGGAAATTCACGCTTTTCACAGATCACCGCCCCCTTACTACGATCTTTGGACCACAGAATGGAATCCCATCTATGGCGGCGGCACGGATGCAAAGGTGGGCATTGCTTTTATCTGCACACAACTACACAATTGAGTACAAAAGAGGTGAACATCATGCAAATGCTGATGGTCTTTCCCGTCTGCCATTACAAGTGGAACACAGAGAGAAAAAAGATGCTGTTGAGCTGTTCTACCTCAGACAGGTAGAGAGTCAGTGCCACTGATATCCGACATGAAACTATGAGTGACACTATCTTGTCTACAGTAGTCGAGATGGTTCTAAAAGGGACTCAAGCTGTCAGCCTGACAGATAACAATGCACTTTCGCCTTTCATCTCCAAGTGCAATGAACTGTCTGTCCAACAAGGGTGCTTAATGCGGGGGTTGAGAGTCGTCGTTCCTCACAAGTTGCGGAAAAGAGTGCTGGAGGAACTGCACACGGGCCACCCAGGAATTGTCAGAATGAAGTCCATCGCTCGCAGTTATGTGTGGTGGCCGGGTATTGATGCTGACATTGAACTGCAAGTGAAAATGTGTCAGTCATGTCAACAAATACAGAAAATGCCACCCCAAGCGCCCCTCCACCCATGGGAGTGGCCAAGCAAACCATGGGAGCGCATACATGTTGATTTCACTGGGCCGTGTGAGGGCTACATGTACCTAGTCGTGGTTGACGCACATTCAAAGTGGCCTGAGGTGCGGTTGATGACATCCACGGCAGCGGGTAAAACAATTGATGTTTTAAGGAACCTGTTTAGTCATTATGGTCTTCCTGAAGTCCTTGTGAGCGACAACGGACCACAATTTGTCTCTCAGGAATTTGCAAATTTCCTGAAGGCCAACCATGTGAAACATATCCGTTCAGCTCCTTATCACCCGGCAACTAACAGGCAGGCTGAGAGGTTTGTCCAGTCATTGAAACAAGCACTGAAGGCTTCTAAGGGCTCTTCTACTCTTCAGAAACGTCTGGAAACTTTCGTGCTGACGTATCGCAACACGCCACATCCAACGACAAAAGAGTCTCCTTCCCTGTTGTTTTTGGGACGCCATTTGCGCACACGTCTTGATGCCCTGCGACCTAGTGTGGCTGCTGCAGTGCGTTTCTCACAGACCTCTCAGGTTCTCCGCTGGGCTGGTCGTTGTGCTGGCTCGTGAGTATAGGGGGAGAGAGAGATGGACACCTGGAGTGGTGACGGCTCAAAGTGGTCCAGTATCTTATACTGTGGATGTTGGTGCTTCTGAGGAATGGAGGCGTCACACTGATCAACTTTTATCCATTCCAAACCAAACAGCTGAAACTCAGTTGAAAGTATTACCTGATAATACGAATGTGCCAGTTCCAATGCAGACCTCTGTAAATGCCTCTTCGTCTATGCCTCTAACTGAGACCAGAGATGGTATCGGTGATGCATCAACAGAGTCTCAGATGCAGCATGGAAAACTCGACATACCACCTGCACAGGTCAGGCGTTATCCAGCCAGAGTGATTAAACCACCCAACCGTCTGACATTATAGGATTATGAAACCTGCTGGATTGAACTGTAATAAGTTATGTTAGTGAGTCTGTTCTGATGTGGGGCAGAATAATCCCCGAACTGGCTCGAGGCAAGAGGCAGTCTACCCTCTACCTCTAGTGTAGAATAAATAATTGCATTATGTTTGTTGTTTTTCAAATGTTTTGAAGTTCTTCTTCATCTAAGAGGGGAGGAGATGTTATGTATGTGACACTGTCATTCTCCATAGTGCCTACAGGTGGCACCACTTTAGTATTATTATGTTGTTGTGTTCTTTTAAATAAAGCTATTCAAGGATTGAAGTGCCTCCGCATGTGTTATTTATTCACAGTGCATTTCAGAGTGTTTTATATATATATGTTATGATAGTGAAAACATAACACCATTGAATAACATGGGGAGGTGGGCTTTATGACCTATACTGGGACCGGTCACTGGGGGGCGATCGAGACGTTTTGGCTTCACTTTTCAGGGCTTGTGCGGCACGCTTGTTTCAAACAGTATCTCATATGGGGTACTGGGTCCATGACAGACCATTATAAATTAAAGGAATATTTTGTATCAAAGCTGCGGTCGACAACTCTGGAGGATTGGGATGATTCCGAATGTTTACAATTTTCATGCCCCCTCCACACTACCACTGAACAACCTCCCTTCGAGCTCATGCTTGTCAGTGCGTGTGCACCAGTATTTTTGTGAACACATACTTGGCAAGCATACTTTCATTAAGAAATACAATCAATTGTTAATAAAGCACAATTACCTGTCGAGAAGAAATGTGGCAAGCTCTGCATCCAGCTTGAACCCTTTAATATCTTGTAGATTCCTCCAACTTTCACATATGCCAGACCGATATTGATCCTAGTTTTATTACGGGCACGGTCGCTTTCTATCTTTGTTTCCTTGGTTGTTCTCTTAGCTCTGGTTGTTATACTAGGAATCGGAAGTTTTTTAGTGAATGTTTCTGTTTTCTATTACTTTTTTCTATTACTTTTCTATTATTTATAGCCAACGTGTTTGTTCTGAAAATATTATGTTTACATACAAGAATTCATAGGCCTGTTTATATATTAATAACACTTCACATCATTTGTGTGCTGAGTCATTCTCTGAGATGGGTGCCTTTTGGGTCATACTTTTTTTTAAATATATACCTTAAATAGTTATATTTTTGATCATTTCATGTGATAGTGGATTAGTCAAACCTTTAAGAAAATACATTTTCCAACCTCAGGCATGAAATTCTAATCAATATTGAGTGTTTTTTCTTACTGAAAGTTGTTTTGGAGTTCAACCCCGTCACAGACCACTTGGACCCTGTTTAAATATGATTTAAAAAGATTTTCAAGTAAATTCTTGTAGAAGCTTTTCAATGAGATGTCCCTTGTTTGATATAATTTATTGCATTTAGAATTTTATTTTTTAATACTCACCATTTGAATACCAAATCAGGTCATGAAAACTGTATCTAACATTGGTCTTCATATCTTATCACAAAATATGCATTAACATTAGAATTTAATCAGGCTTTCATATTTTTTCAGACTGTCCTGTAAATTCTGCACACAGCAAAACAAACATTGACCTAATTTGTCATTTTATCACCAAAATATTAATAAAAACTATCAGATAACAGGGTTGAACTCAGCATAACGGGGTTGAAAATGATAACAGGGTTGAAGTGATGATCATTATTTAATATAGCATGGATTTCTTACCTGTAAAATTAATGATATAACGTTCAATAAAATTGTATTTTATTAAAGTTGGCAAAAAGAAATAAACATTTTAATAAGTATTTAACATTAAATCAAAAGCATTAAGGATTAATTGATCAAAAACATCAATCGATCTTTCCATTTGGTTTTATTGAACATAAAATACCATAATCGATTATTTCTAACAGGTCACATCACAATATAACAAGTCTACAATTGAGTACTCTACTAAAAAGTGTCAAATATTCAACCCCGTCACAACGATTCAACCCTGTTATAATAAAAATGTGACGGGGTTGAATGTGACGGGGTTGAAGTTTTTGCCTAACAGTAGCTGTTAGTCCGTACTTAACTAAGACAGTAGCATCACATGGCATTTAGGAAATCATACAAGTTTAATGTTTTCCAAAACTGTTATTTAATTCTTCTTAAACTGTTGTTTACTATCATTTAGTAATACAACAGAGTTGAAATGTTGAGCCTGACAATCTTAATCTGACAGTGAAAAACATGAAATAAATGTAAGAAAAGATTCTGACACTTGCCTTTCTTTGCAGAATGTTCTTCAAGAGACTTGTGATATCACTTTCTGGGTGTGATGCCACAGGGATTGATCCGTTATTTTTATAGGGGGGTAAATAGTATGGCGTGACGGGGTTGAAAACAAACTGGAGGACGTGTATAAATATTGCAATTTCATATATAATTAAATCATTTTTATATACATATGTATATTTTAGTTAAAGTAAACCCACGTATGATTATATTAGCAGTAACTATTTTGCATTAATTGCAGTTTTTATTTGTTTGATATTCAATGAAAATGTAATGATGGTTAGTGAGGACATGCAAGCATGCTTGTTGTCTACTACTTAGGCAACCCATATCTATAAATTAAAATAAAATAAAAGCATTTTTTGTTGCATTATAATGCAAAGGCACCTGGTTCTATTAATTGACAGCGTTAAAATGCATTTTGTGATTTCCTTTAATTGAAAATCTTTGAAGTAAGTTTGGGGGACTTAAAGGGCACCCAATTCAGAGAATCACCCTGCTATGTTTATATATTTATTAAGTATGTAAACATAATAATTTAAGAACAAACAGGAAGAAGACATAGACTAAGACATAAGGTAAAAAGAAATAATAGAAAACTGAAAAATAATGAAATATTTGATTAAATTTATTAGAGTAACTAAACCCCTGGTCAGAGCCTGACTCCACCCACTGGCAATATTTGAAAAATGCAAGTAAGGTAAAGTGGGCAGACCACAACGGAGATAAAGGGGATGATTTTATACTGCCAATGGTGTGGTGAGCTTGAACCGGCTTCTGCAGTAGCCACAGTGCAACCTGAAGACAGCACTCACCTGTAGTATTGAAACACTTTATACCCAAATGTCAAAAAAGTTACATAAATCAATGAACAGCACTAATAAAGCATCATTCTTACAGATCATGAACTAAAAAGGTGGTTTAGGGTTTAGTTCTTTAAAGGTGATATTATTGTTTTTCAGGATAACCCATTCAAATCTTTAATCTTTCTAAATAAATTATAACGTAAAGTGATGAAAACGCTATGATAAACACACAGAGGGAACAGACTTCGACAGAAGACCGGACAGCTTCTCTAATTATTTTCTATTCTAGTTTTTAAAAGATTTCCAGATGATTTCATCACTCCAGTCTGCCCGTTTAAAGGGCGTATTGCAACCATAAACACCTACGTTTATTTTCAAATGTGTCTTCGACCACGATGTTCTATAAAATAATATTATATTAGCAGCACAACAATACATTTTCTAGTGAGTTATCATGCTCCTTTACTCGTGTATAATTCATTTCCAAGGTTTTTCTGCCACCACATTGCACGCGCAGCTTGTAGTGACGTAAGTGTGACGTCTACTTGCAAAAGGTAGCACTTGCAAAAGGTAGGTCTTGTAGCACAGAGGTGAGATTATTTTGAATGATGGAGTCATATAAAGTTGAAGGGATTAAATATTCTAACAAGTTACGTCTAAAAGGGTCCAAATAAGTAAGATTATTTTAAATAATCTACAGTTTTGTACTCCCCCCTTATGACAAAAAAATAGACTCGTCGGTCTGCACCTGCTTGCGCCTGCGTGAAACGACACTGGCACTATTTAGCCGGGCCGCTGGTTGCAGTCGAGTTTGGCCAGCCGAAGAGGAAACACGTCCGGAAGACCAACTGATCAGACGCCAACAAACGCTTATCACAGGTATTTAAACATAACGTGTTTTATGTTCAGTTTGTTTTTTATTTCACAAAACAACTCCGGTGCACCATTTAAGTTTGATTTGCCGACGGCCAATAAACTCGAAAAGAAGACCCTGTTGCTTTGTTCCGAAACCTGGGATTAAATCGCTACAATGTTGTAATTTCATTTTGGTTCGGTTCGCATTCACAAGGCAATATTTCCAAACGGACCAAACGTTTCTACGAGTCACAGACGAGTAAACTCTCGTTTAAATGGTCTGAGTGTGTAGATGGATCCATTACACCCATACGGCAAAAAAAAAAAAAAAAATTCTGTGGCCAAAAATATATTTTAAATGTATACTAAATACATTTTGTAGAAAGTAATGGTCAGTTTAATATATTTTTTAATTTGGAAATATAGCCCATTTAGTTTTAACCTTCATTTATCAACATATATTTCAAAATATAGGTTTTCCAAGGTAAGCAAATACATTTGTATACAAAATGTATTCTTTGCCAAAATATATTTTAAGTATACGCTAAATGCAAGTTAATTTTATAAAGTACATTTTTGAAGTTGAAAATATTTAATTTAAACCTTTTTAAAACGTTTACAGGTTCGTAACAGTTTTTCTTTCAATGGACGTGAATATATTTCCTTGGATTGAAATATATGGAGGGTTAAAAATATTTAATGCTTTAAAACGTATTTATTTTTAAAATATTTAAAAATTTACAAAAATCGCCAAAAAATATATCGATGTAAAATATGTTTTTGTAAACGTTCCAAAATAAATTTCAGCAAATATTTGTTTGGCCTTTTTGTATATTTTAAAATATATTTGGAGTATAGAGTAATCTTGGCTATCTCAAAATAAATAAAACAAGTAAATTGACATGATTTCTGACTGCGTGTTGTTTTAAAGTAGACGCTGAAAGGTGTTTTTTCGCATTAAACGGCTTAACGTAAAATTTACTTTTGTTTTAATGTTTTATCATTGCAATGTAAACATGCATAAAAAAAGCCAACTAAAGATATGTAATACATATTAAAATTCTTAAACTTCGTGCGGAGACCCATGATATACAGTACAGGTTGTGCAAAGGATGTCGGAGTTTTTGTGTAATCCAGACTGTGCCAAAGTCGCTGTACAGTATACAGTTTCATAAATGAATAGATAGTAAAAGGGCTGTCCACAGAGAATAAAAATGTCCATGTTTAATTTAAGCTATGCCTTTGTTTTACACTTTATAAACGTATAATAATGTGAAATAAATTGTCAACGAACACAAGAGTTAAGATGTTATATTAATATTTTATTATATTAAACGATTTATATTTGGTATTTTTTGTGTGTTATACATTATACATATTTTCGACCAAAGGAACACATTATGTAGCATAATGTAAATTGTTATGTCGTTGTTATGTCTCGTTCTGAAATGAAATTGACAATTTCTGACAATGTAAATGACTGCAAATGTATATGCTATCCCTGAAACTTCATTTAAATAATGATTCATTTGTTTTCATACTATATTTGTATAGTTGTATAGTTATAGTTGTGACTAAAATATGTATAGTTAATTTATATACTATGAAAAATGCCATATATTAATATGCGATGTTTATGTGGCATTTATTTTGTGCATTTACAGGTGCACAAATACGGCTTAATATTGTGACACCGTATTGACCGACGGTCCATACATTTTTGAGCTAACAAGCCTTAACAATGTGCTTTATATTAAATTATTTTTGTAAATTAATATTTGGCTTTAGATTTCTTGTCTAAATACTTTAATCATAAAGGGAAAAGACGTGTAGCGTACCTTGCTCTTCCTGCATTTACAAATAAATAATGCCCACTTAATTTGTTTTTAAACTATCATATTTATCAAAAAAGCAACAATGTTACATAATTTATCATGATTGTACAGTGCAAAGTAAATATATTGCTATTATTAAGTTGGTAAACTGTGCTTTTATGATTTTATGACTGTGTTTTTAGTCACGAAAAATCGCTGGCAAGGAAATTCATTCACCTCCACAGCCCTCTAGACCTATTGCAATGTCGAAATGCATAAACAGAAATGCAAAAGAACATTAATTCCATGCTGTTCTCTGCACTTAAGCCAATAGCTTTACCAATATCTATTCTTGTTTGATTTCTGCCACAACGAAAAGTAGCCTAGTTCATCCACACACACACACACACCTAAAATGCTTATGTCAGAATTGAAGTAGTAGGCTACAGTAAAATCTTGTCGTGGGTTACTGCTTCCAAATTATTTTCGCATAAACTCACTCGTGTTGTGTGTGAGAGCTCTGACGTTCAGACTGTCAGAATTCGCACCGTATACGCCCAGCTTAAGTTTACTAAAGCTGATGTAATAAATCTAAATACTCCGTTTATTATAAAACATCTTCACAATATTAAAATTGAATAATATAGGTTTATTCTGAACTATTTGGTGTTGTAATGCACTTTAGATGTTGTTTCGCAACTATATTATACGGTGCTCATTTATAAGCTATTTTCAATTGCAGTTTCTTAAAGGAGTAGTCCACTTTATAGATGGGGCCCATTGACTTACCATAGTATTTTTTTTCCTACTATAAAAAGTCAATGGACCCCATCTCTAAAGTGGACTACTCCTTTAAACAAGGAGTCAATAACGCAGAACTGATCACGCATGCGCCTAATGGATTATGTTTATAAAATTACGTGTTTTTTTAAACGTATTAGGGTAAGGTTTTTGTTTTGCAATAGGACCTCCACTCAGATATGGTCTTGATTTTAAAGACTTACCCATACCCTGGTGAAAAACAAATATACTCTATTGTATTTCAAGTATATTTAACTTTGCAATAGTACATTACAAATATACTTACAAAGAAATGTAATTTCTTTAAACATATTTAAAGTATGCTTACAACATATTTGCACGTATTTTTTACAATTAAACTTTTAACATACTTCAAAATAATTATACTTTAGTATATATTCTAAAATTATACTTTAAAAATTGCACAAAACTTTAAGTATATTTTTCTAAAGTATACTAAATTTAAACTTATTTTAAAATGTATTTTAGGTATACACTTTATCGGTATGCTTAGTTATCATTATAATAATGCACTGACAGTATATTTCTAAAATACATTTAGTATTCTTTAGAAACAGTATATTTTAAGTACATTTTGAAAGTATATGGGGTGTACAAATGTATATTATTTTATGGAGAAATAACGCAGGCTTAAAATTACGAGAGCGCAGTATGTTCAGTTACATTTTATATTGTAGATGTATACATTTGTAATATACTATCAACATAATAAGGTACACTTTAACTTCACTATAGGCAAGCATTGGATAAACCAATTAACTGTGTTTTACCACAAAATAAACATGGTTTTGCTAATAATAAATACACCAAAAAAACATGGTTACTAAACTTTTACCACAAAAAAACATGGTTAATTTTCGTAAGGGGAATGAGTTTTAATAGTTTTTGTGTCAAATGCATGCCGCTTTAAGCTGTACACATTAATTAACTTAAACATAATGCTCAGCTGCACTACTTCCCGAACTTCAGACAGCTTCCTGTTTCCTGTCTGCCATTATTGGACAAACTGATTAATCCAGGTGTGCCTGACCTCAGTAGTCACAACAACAATAATCAGACACACCTGGATTAATCAGTTTGTCCAATATGGCAGACAGGAAACAAGGAGCTGGCTGAAGTTCATAGTGCAGCTGGGCATAAAACCTATTCAAGAAACTGATCACCCACTTTAATCCCATTGTTTAAACATAATGGGCATTAATAACAACTATCATAGCGGTTGATTCATATTAAAACTTATTTGCAATTTCTAGCTTAAAAAACAAAAATTACACTATCTTTTCACATCCCAATTTATCACTGAAATCCTATTGAACCTCTATAGGGACAACCAACCCCATACCCTGTGGCAACCAACCCCGTGATGGGGTTGGTTGTCACATTGTGTCAGATTGTCTTTGATGGTTAATTACTTCATGTTACAATACATTCGAAAAGTAAAAAGTATACACATTTAAAGCCAAGACTCCAAAGTTTAATTTCATGTAGGAATTACTGCTGAGAGATTTTTTGAAGATGAGCAATTCATGCATGAGTAAAAATTGTGACAACCAACCCCGGTCTCCCCTACTCCTTACATAAATAAAACACACTCTAAACCCACTATGACTGAGATTATTTAGTATAGCAGTCATAAAATGACTGGTTTCTTAAAATATTCTTGTAAAAATAAGTTATCAATCATTGCTATCATTGTATAATGTAGAAAATATTTTTCTGCTGTCATTATTTCCAAACACGTTATGCCATTTATGCCTCCAAACATGTTAATAATGTTAGGTATGATGAAGATTACACTTGTATGTATCTTTCGCAGTACCTGTTGCACTGTAGAATAGTGGGTTAAGCAAGGACATTGTATAGAAGTGTTGCACACTTCTTGCACACAGAAGGCTTTCAAAAAACAGTCAACAAAAAAATGGGGGGCCTGTGCCCCAGTAGAGTTTTGTCTAGCAACGCCCCTGTTTTGTGTGTAAAAACCTGTTATTTTTCACACAATTAACTTGTGTCTATATGGCTGTTTTCATGGTCCTAAAAACTGGCTGGGCTGAGTTCCCCGATAACGATTGATCTTAGCACTTAAGAGCGCTTTCTAGAAGCTACTTGACAAATTCTTTCACGTGCGTTTCTCAAAGACTTAAATACGATTCCACGTAGCGTGCTTTAAGTGCTACTTACTAGTCGCTATCCGTCTGTCAAGTGCTGAAATGTCACATATAGAATGATGACTTGTAATCGTAGCAGACGCTTTTTTAATATTTATGATCTTCACCCGATGCGCAGCCGATGTTGCAGTTTATATTAGTTATTATTTTTTATATTATTAGTTTTACAAAATGTTTATTGTACACTTTACCAGCACAGTTCTATGCATACTGCACACATTATCCCATACAGAAAGAAAATGTATTTGTAATATATGGTAAATAAATACAAGTTAATTTTATAAAATATTTGTTTTTGAAGTTGAAAATATATGTAGCATAAGGGTGGTTCTTCGCCTCTACGTCGTGCATTAAAATCCTTAAATGCATGGCTAGCTGTGGATTATCCTGCTTATATCTTTATTTGCAAAGTTTAAAACAAGTTAAAGCTGTAATTAATGTTTACAGTGTAATTTTTTTAACAGACGGTTAAAAATGACGGCTCACACGTCGTTCGCTTTAAACCGGGACGGACTGGGGCTAAAAACCAGCCCTGGACTTTTTCACAATTAGGCCCATCATCCGGCCTTTCGCAACTGACACAAGTATGTCCTGATACTGCCACAATACTGTCAGACTATCAGATTAAAATTATTTAATATTTTGTCAATGTCATATTACACTTTGATGTATAATAAGGCTGTGAAATAATGAAAATGGCTAGGCCCTATTAATTTTGTATATAAAGCTTTCACAAACAACCACCAGGTTTTTGTCAATTCCACAATACTAAGCACAGAAAAAGACAAGGAAAAACTGCACTCAGACAGTTCAAGCTAGGATTTTTTGATTAAACTAATATTTGGTCAATTATTTAGCCCCGTCTTGTATATTAGCACGTTTAGAGTCGTAGCAACCGTTTAGTCTTCTTTGTAGCAGAAAATGTGAGCTCACTACAACCTATCATATACAATAAAGTCAATGAAAGAAATGAAAACCCACAGACAGTTTTTAAATGGGGTTGAATGAATATTTTTTGCTTTGGTTTGTGTGATTTTTGGTAAGATGACAGTTGTAAGTTAAAGATTGACAAAAGCACAATGTTTTTTATTGTTACTGCACAAAAATATAAGCAAACACTTTGCAGTTTGAATGATGTCCCATATGAACAAAATGACGGATTATGTATTGTTTTTACGTTTCCCCTGTTCAATCGTGCTCGCACCTCTCTCTCTCTCTCTCTCTCTCTCTCTCTCTCTCTCTCTCTCTCTCTCTCTCTCTCTCTCTCTCTCTCTCTCTCTCTCTCTCTCTCTCTCTCTCTCTCTCTCTCTCTCTCTCTCTCTCATATATAGACCATATAGATGCTCGCAAATTCCGGGAATCTGTGGACCAATCACGGCTTGTAGGCCGACTCTTCTTCCTTGTTTTTTTTACACGTAGCAGCATATAAGTGATTGTATTAGTGCCTCTGCTGTTGGCTGTGCATATTGAGGTATTAGACTTTTTTGCTGTCGGCCGGGCAACGGCCCTCCGTTGAACAGCCGGTCTGGACTTTTCCAGAACATACAGATTGCCAATCCGTCCCTGTCTGAGTTTTTTTCCCCCACTTGGCAACCTGACCGGACGTGACATGGGGGCGTGGCAGCATCGACGATCCCATTTTTTTAATTTGAAGTTTGAGGTTGTGCCTTAATTTCGATTGATTTCGATTTAAAATCGAAATCATGACACCCGTAGTAGTTTGTTCTGGTTGTGTAGCTACTGTAGTGTGTTGTGATTATGTAGCTTGTGTAGCGTGTTGTGATTGTATAGCTAGTGTAGTGTTTTGATTGTATAGCTTGTTTAGTCTGTTGTGACGGCTAGCTGCTGTCAAGAGCGTTTGAGCTTAGCTGGTGACTGACGTATTCCTGTGGGTGGATTTTTGTCAAAAACACTAATATTGACAACATTCAGTCAGGAAGTAGAAGGCCGTTGGTAGGAATTCGATAAAGTAAAATATTTCGCTTGGTGTTGAACTTTATAATTATTAAGGTATTATTTATGCTTTAACAGCAACATTACGCAACTAAAGTTTGAAAAATTGGATCAAGATAAACGGGACCTTTAAGTACTACATGTGTACGTTAAAATTTAACCCTGAAATGTGTTAATATCATCAAAGTCTTTTTATTCATTTTGTTATGCATAAATGTATTGTTTCTCAATTTGTTTTAATTTGTGTTTTTTGTAGTGTCCAGTCTGTCCACAGAGAAGTCTCGCTACAACACATCTCTCAATCTGACCACCAAATGTCTTCTGGATCTGTTGGTTCAGTCTCCAGATGGTGTGGTTGATCTGAACTGGGCCTCTCAGGTGATTTACTGTTTTATGTTCTAAACATTATGGAGATTGTCCCATGACGTTGGTAAAGTCCAAAAACAACATTCAGTTGGTTGTAAGTCAAAGTCGTTTCTGTAGATCATTCAGCCCACAAAAATCCAAAACACCAGGAGCTCTCCTCCTCTCAGCAGGGATTGAAACTCGGATTGTCATCCAAAACCTTTGGATTTCCAGTATCCGCATTTCCAGTATCCAAAATTTGCGTCTCCGCATTTCCAGTATCCAAAAATCACGTCTCCGCATTTCCGGTGTCCGCATTTCCGGTGTCCGCATTTCCGGTGTCCGCATTTCCGGTGTCCGCATTTCCGGTGTCCGCATTTCCGGTGTCCGCATTTCCGGTGTCCGCATTTCCGGTGTCCGCATTTCCGGTGTCCGCATTTCCGGTGTCCGCACTTCCGGTGTCCGCACTTCCGGTGTCCGCACTTCCGGTGTCCGCACTTCCGGTGTCCGCACTTCCGGTGTCCGCACTTCCGGTGTCCGCACTTCCGGTGTCCGCACTTCCGGTGTCCGCACTTCCGGTGTCCGCACTTCCGGTGTCCGCACTTCCGGTGTCCGCACTTCCGGTGTCCGCACTTCCGGTGTCCCAAATTTCCATGACCTTCATTGTATGACCGACGAATGTGCTTCGTCTCAGGCGGGACAGGGCCGCCAACCGCTATGAAAGGTGGGACAGGGCCACCAACCACTATGGAACGCGGGACAGGGCCGCCAACCGCTATGGAAGTCAAATGGGGCAGCTTCCAGGGTCCAAGACCCTCTCTATATGACCGACAATGGTGCTTCGTCTCTGGCGGGACAGGGCCGTCAACCGATATGAAGTCAAGTTAGGTTGCTTGTGCACTTCCAGGGTCCATGACCTTCATTGTATGACCGACGAATGTGCTTCGTCTCAGGTGGGACAGGGCCGCCAACCGCTATGAAAGGTGGGACAGGGCCACCAACCACTATGGAAGTCAAATGGGGCAGCTTCCAGGGTCCAAGACCCTCTCTATATGACCGATAATGGTGCTTAGTCTCTGGCGGGACAGGGCCGTCAACCGATATGAAGTCAAGTTAGGTTGCTTGTGCACTTCCAGGGTCCATGACCTTCATTGTATGACCGACGAATGTGCTTCGTCTCAGGTGGGACAGGGCCGCCAACCGCTATGAAAGGTGGGACAGGGCCACCAACCACTATGGAACGCGGGACAGGGCCGCCAACCGCTATGGAAGTCAAATGGGGCAGCTTCCAGGGTCCAAGACCCTCTCTATATGACCGACAATGGTGCTTCGTCTCTGGCGGGACAGGGCCGTCAACCGATATGAAGTCAAGTTAGGTTGCTTGTGCACTTCCAGGGTCCACGACCTTCATTGTATGACCGACGAATGTGCTTCGTCTCAGGTGGGACAGGGCCGCCAACCGCTATGAAAGGTGGGACAGGGCCACCAACCACTATGGAACGCGGGACAGGGCCGCCAACCGCTATGGAAGTCAAATGGGGCAGCTTCCAGGGTCCAAGACCCTCTCTATATGACCGACAATGGTGCTTCGTCTCTGGCGGGACAGGGCCGTCAACCGATGTTAAGGCGAGTTAGGTTGCTTGTGCACTTCCAGGGTCCATGACCTTCATTGTATGACCGACGAATGTGCTTCGTCTCAGGCAGGACAGGGCCGCCAACCGCTAAGAAAGGTGGGACAGGGCCACAAACCACTATGGAAGGCGGGACAGGGCCGCCAACCGCTATGGAAGTCAAATGGGGCAGCTTCCAGGGTCCAAGACCCTCTCTATATGACCGACAATGGTGCTTCGTCTCTGGTGGGACAGGGCCATCAACCGATATGAAGTCAAGTTAGGTTGCTTGTGCACTTCCAGGGTCCATGACCTTCATTGTATGACCGACGAATGTGCTTCGTCTCAGGCGGGACAGGGCCGCCAACCGCTATGAAAGTTGGGACAGGGCCACCAACCACTATGGAAGGCAGGACAGGGCCGTCAACCGCTATGGAAGTCGAGATTGGTAGCTCGTTTACTTCCAGGGTCTAAGAACCCTGTATGTATGACTGACAAAGGTGCTTAGTCTCTGGGTGGACAGGGCCGCAAACCGCTATGGAAGTCAAATGGTGCAGCTTCCAGGGTCCAAAAACCCTCACTGTCTGACCAACAAAGGTGCTTCGTTTCGGGGCGGGACAGGGCCGCCAACTGCTATGGAAGTTGAGTAGGGCGGCTTCCAGGGTCCAAGACCTTCACTGTCTGACCAACAAAGGTGCTTCGTCTCGGGGCAGGATAGGGCCGCCATCTGCTATGGAAGTCACGTGGGGCAGTTTCCAGGGTCCATGACCCTCACTGTATGACCGAATGTGCTTCATCTTGGGGCAGGACAGGGCCGTCAACAGATATGAAGTCAAGTTAGGTTGCTTGTGCACTTCCAGGGTCCATGACCTTCATTGTATGACCGACGAATGTGCTTCGTCTCAGGCGGGACAGGGCCGCCTACCGATATGAAAGTTGGGACAGGCCCACCAACCACTATGGAAGGCAGGACAGGGTCGTCAACCGCTATGGAAGTCGAGATTGGTAGCTCGTTTACTTCCAGGGTCTAAGAACCCTGTATGTATGACTGACAAAGGTGCTTAGTCTCTGGGTGGACAGGGCCGCAAACCGCTATGGAAGTCAAATGGGGCAGCTTCCAGGGTCCAAGAACCCTCACTGTCTGACCAACAAAGGTGCTTCGTCTCGGGGCGGGACAGGGCTGCCAACTGCTATGGAAGTTGAGTAGGGCGGCTTCCAGGGTCCAAGACCCTCACTGTCTGACCAACAAAGGTGCTTCGTCTCGGGGCGGAATAGGGCCGCCATCTGCTATGGAAGTCACGTGGGGCAGCTTCCAGGGTCCATGACCCTCACTGTATGATCGAATGTGCTTCATCTTGGGGCAGGACAGGGCCATGATCTGCTATGGAAGGCGGGACAGGGCCGCCAACTGCTATGGAAGTCGGGTGTGGCAGCTCGTTTACTTCCAGGGTCCAAGAACCCTCACTGTATGACCGACAAAGGTGCTTCGTCTTGGGCGGGACAGGGCCGCCAACCATGTGGAAGTCGAGGGGGGCAGCTTCCAGGGTCTAAGAACCATCTCTGTATGACCTACTAAGGTGCTTTGTCTCTAGGCAGGACAGGGCTGCCATTCGTTATGGAAGTTGAGTGTGGTGACTCGTTTACTTCCAGGGTCCAAGACCCTCACTGTATGACCGATAAAGGTGCTTCGTCTTGGGCGGGACAGGGCCGCCAACCATTATGGAAGTCGAGTGTGTGGCGGCTCGTGCACTTCCAGGGTCCACAACACTCTCTGTATGACCGATGAAGGTGCTTCGTCTAGGGCAGGACAGGGCTGCCCAAGACCCTCACTGTATGACCGACAAAGGTGCTTCGTCTTGGGCGGGACAGGGCCGCCAACCATTATGGAAGTCGAGTGTGTGGCGGCTCGTGCACTTCCAGGGTCCACAACACTTTGTATGACCGTCAAAGATGCTTTGTCTCTGGGCGAGACAGGGCCGCCAACCGCTATGGAAGTAGAGTTTGATTGCTCGTGCACTTCCAGGGTCCACGACACTTTATGTATGACCGACAAAGGCGCTTTTTCTCGGGGCGGGACAGGGCCGCCATCCACTATGGAAGTCGAGTGGGGCAGCTTCCAGGGTCTAAGAACCATCTCTGTATGACCTACAAAGGTGCTTTGTCTCTAGGCAGGACAGGGCTGCCATTCGCTTTGGAAGTTGAGTGTGGTGACTCGTTTACTTCCAGGGTCCAAGACCCTCACTGTATGACCGATAAAGGTGCTTCGTCTTGGGCGGGACAGGGCCGCCAACCATTATGGAAGTCGAGTGGGGCAGCTTCCAGGGTCTAAGAACCCTCACTGTATGACCGATGAAGGTGTTTTGTCTCTGGGCAGGACATGGCCTCGATCCGCTATGGAAGTAGAGTTGGGTTGCTCGCGCACTTCCGGGGTCCATGCCCCTCTGTCATACATTTCCAGTATCCAAAATTCCCTACTTAGCATTTTCAGTATTCACATTTATAAATGAAATGATTTACCAAATAATGTTCGAGTATCAGACACAGTTGATCAATTTAAATCTAAATTTAAGACATTCTTCTTTAACAAAGCATTCACATGAAATGTCCAGTAAATGTACTTATCCCTCAATATTTAGTTTCTCTAGAACAAAGCATTCAGATAAATCATCTGGGTAATATACTTATGCTGCAAAAGTTAGCCTGTCTGGAACTGTGCTAATTTAAACAATAATGTATGACACTTGCATTACATGTGAACAGCCCCTACGCTAATAGGATTTTGTTTCTCTTTCCCCGTCTCCTCTTCTACCCTGAGGACAATGAGACAAACAGAACCAGTTCCTGCTGCTGTGAAGGCCATCACACCACTGATCTGCTGACCGTCCTTCAACATGATGCCCAGTCGATGCCTGACCAATGACCACCGGCGTAACCAGTTTAATTAGCTTACACGCCCACATACCCCGATGTGTGTGTGTGTGTGTGTGTGTGTGTGTGTGTGTGTTTATATATAAATTGATATGTATCTATCAAAAGTTTTTCTCCTAGGAGTTTTCCACCTGGACATGCTCTTCCTACATCTCTTAATGTAATGCTGCTTTGAAACAATTAACAATTGTGAAAAGTGCTATATAAATACAATTGAATTGAATAGTTCCCTCCTCTGCATTTCCAGTAGCCATAGATCCCTCCTCTGCATTTCCAGTAGCCATTGTTCCCTCATACGCGTTTCCAGTAACCTCGTTTCCATTATCCTTAGTTCCCTCCTCCGCATTTCCAGTAACCTCGTTTCCAGTATCCTTGTTTCCATTATCCTTAGTTCCCTCCTCCGAATTTGTAATAACCTCGTTTCCAATAACCTCGTTTCCAGTATCCTCGTTTCCATTATCCTTAGTTCCATCCTCCGCATTTCCAGAATCCAAATTTCCAGTATCCGCATATCCAGTATCTGCATATCCAGTATCCAAAATTCCAGTATCCGTATTTCCAGTGTCCAACAGACCAGTATCCGCATATCCAGTATCCGCATTTCCAGAATCCAAATTTCCAGTATCCGCATTTCCATAATCCGCATATCCAGCATCCAAAATTCCAGTATCCACATTTCCAGTATCCAAAATTCCAGTATCCTTATATCCAGTATCTGCATATCCAGTGTCCAAAATTCCAGCATCCGCATATCCAGTATCCAAAACTCCAGTATCCGCATATCCAGTATCCAAAATTCCAGCATCCGCATATCCAGTATCCAGTATCCCCATTTCCAGTATCCAAAATTCCAGTATCCACAATTCCAGTATCCAAAATTCCAGTATCCGCATATCCAGTGTCCAAAATTCCAGCCTCCGCATATCTAGTATCCGCATATCCAGCATCCGCATATCCAGCATCCGCATATCCAGCATCCGCATATCCAGCATCCGCATATCCAGCATCCGCATATCCAGCATCCGCATATCCAGCATCCGCATATCCAGCATCCGCATATCCAGCATCCGCATATCCAGCATCCGCATATCCAGCATCCGCATATCCAGCATCCGCATATCCAGCATCCGCATATCCAGCATCCGCATATCCAGCATCCGCATATCCAGCATCCGCATATCCAGCATCCGCATATCCACGATCCAAAACTCCAGCATCCGCATATCCACGATCCAAAACTCCAGCATCCGCATATCCACGATCCAAAACTCCAGCATCCGCATATCCACGATCCAAAACTCCAGCATCCGCATATCCACGATCCAAAACTCCAGCATCCGCATATCCACGATCCAAAACTCCAGCATCCGCATATCCACGATCCAAAACTCCAGCATCCGCATATCCACGATCCAAAACTCCAGCATCCGCATATCCACGATCCAAAACTCCAGCATCCGCATATCCACGATCCAAAACTCCAGCATCCGCATATCCACGATCCAAAACTCCAGCATCCGCATATCCAGTATCCTCGTTTCCATTATCCTGAGTTAGGGAATTTAGGGGTTTCGTGGGATTTTCGCCCATTCAAATAAATTGCCATTGTCCACATAGTGGGTCTGTTGGACCCGCTCCCCTTTCGTGGTCACCCGTTTGCCCTTTAACTTGATGGCTACGTGTCATTTTACCCTTACCGGCCTGTAAGGACCCCAAGACCCCCACTATTGGTGAAATGGACACCACCAGGGGCACCCTCGAGCCGTGGGCTACGTGGCCGCAGACCACCAAGCCTTTATTTGTCCGTGGGGGCTTTTTTTGCATTGGGGTCTTCTCTCCCTGCCCACCAAACCATTATTTTACCCACTTACCTATTGTTGTTGTTCATTGAGGCCGTGAAAGCGCTATTATGCCCAGATGCCAATTAAACCTTCAAAGTCTTCCTCATCGCCCACAGAGCTGCTATAATGCCCACTGACCCATTATTGGTCACCAAGCCCTTTTTTGTCCAGGAGGGCTTTATTTGCATTGGGGGGTCTTACCCGCCTGCCCACCACAGCATTATTTTACCCACCTACCTATTATTGCTGTTCATCGGGGCCGTGAAAGCGCTATTATGCCCAGATGCCAATTGAACCTTCTTCATAGTCTTCCTCGTCGCCCACAGAGCCACTATAATGCCCACTGACCCTTTAGTAGTCTTCATCATTGCCGCAGAGCAAGCGTTCCGCCCTGTTGCCATTTAACCTAACTCGGCGGCCTTTGGAATGGCACGGTGCGTCCGTTCCGGCGACGACCACGGGGCCTGTATGAAAATAACATTGATTTAATGGGAAACTGTTCGATCTCCCGTACGCCGCGGGAACGTCACCCAGGGCCGGGACTTTGCTTTTCACGACGTGCCGAGCCTCGGCTTTTGTTGCCATGGAGCGCGGGCATCTGGGTCTATCCACGGGCAAGTTTGGCAGGAGCGTGCCTAGGGGCCGAACGCCTCCGGTGGGTCGTTCAGGGGCCTGAAACGTACCCGTGCATCCGTTTTCGGAGCCCGGCAAGCCTTCGGAACGGCGCGGTGCGCCCGTTCCGGCGACGACCGCGGGGCCTGTACAAAAATAACATTGATTTAATGGGAAACTGTTCGATCTCCTGATGCCCCGGGAACGTGCTACGTGTTCGGGACTTTGCTTTTCGTGACGTGCGGAGAATCGTCTCTCGTTGCCCCAGGGCACTGGCCTCTGGGTCTTTCCGGGGCCAAGTTTGGCAGGACGCGGCCCTGGATCCGAACGCCTCCGGACGGTCGTTCGAGGGCCCGAACGTTACCTCTGCGTCCATTTTCGGGGCCCAGGAAGCCTCCCGGAGCAGCTCGGCGAACGAAAATGTGTGAAAATGGCAAACAAGTGTAAATGGGGATCGGGCACATTAGCGGCTTAACGGACACGGCAAGGAAAAGTCAGACGGTCTCGATCTTTCGGTATGTCACGCGGGGAGCGAGGAAGGGTCGGCGCGCGACGTTTGGCACTCCCACGTGATTCGAAAGCGCACGACCCTCCGATTCGGAACCTCGTCGAAATGGTCTGGGTGCGTAAGAGCACAAGACAACTTTGAAGAGGTTTTTGATGTTTTTTGCCTAAAACGTCGCAACATCCCCTTTTCGACACCTGGCGTCAATATGTCGCCCGGTGGCCCGGGACGTGCCGAGTCATGCGATTTGGGGCCTGCGGAACCTTCCCGGAAAAAGCCCGCGTTCAATTTACGGCCATTCTCTTCCATAGCGGCTACGGTGACGCGCTCCGATCGTTACGATTTTTTAGTATGTTTTTCGTCAATAGTCCCTGACGCGCCCCATGCGACGGCGTTATCCTGCGACCTCGTTTAGGTGCCGCTATGGCCGAAAAGATTGGCATAGACCGCGAAGGCATACTGGGATAAATCGGGGTCGGGCGATCTCCCACGCGGGCGAGAAAGGAAGCTCGACTCCGAAACTCCCCGCTCCCGTAATGTGGCACGCCACCATCTACGTGTCAAAATTGCATCGGTGCTGGGTTTACCCCAGCCGACTTGCCAACCCTAGCCCTAACCCTAGTTTTAAGTCCACGTCCAATTTATCCCTTTGTCCTTTTTGTGGCCTACTCATTTTGAAAAACGCATTGGTTTAATGGGGGAATGGGACAGCTCCCGTACGAACCCGCTTGGTGGTACTTGTACGAAATCGCAGGAGCTGGCACGTCACGGGCATGCGGTGCGGCACCCGAAAACGGTTACGCTCTAAAGTCAATTGCAATTTAACATAAAAATCAGACTTTTTGTGAAAATGCAATTTTGGCAGAGTCCATGCATGGGAGAAATTAGGAGTTTTTTGGGGGGCTACAGCACCGGCATTTCGATGCACGCATTTGCGCGTCACGGGTACGGATCGGGGGCCCGGGGTGTCTGTCAGTGTTCATTTTCGGGGTCCCGGGGACTTTCCGAGGCCTTGCGGGAAAGTGCCCGTGTGCAGTTTATGCCCATTCATCTTTTTTGTGGCCTACTCCAATGGCAGTCAATTCATTTCAATGGCATTTTATTCCGATTGCGCATGGGCGCTCCCCCGCGCGGTTCAGGGGGGTTCTGTCGGGACAAGCTTGACGTATGATTACAGCCTCTGTCCTGGCATGTGACGGACATAGTTTGGGGTGCGTGCG
The DNA here is from genome assembly GCF_030506205.2 of Paramisgurnus dabryanus. Lineage (NCBI taxonomy): Eukaryota > Metazoa > Chordata > Actinopteri > Cypriniformes > Cobitidae > Paramisgurnus > Paramisgurnus dabryanus. The sequence goes on from NC_133354.1 coordinate 7,962,687, forward strand.
ATCACGTTAAGGGGTCGAGATGTCAGTCGACGCATTCTTAATGGCAAACAAGTATAAATGGCGATCGGGCACGTTAGCGGCTTAACGAACACGGCACGTAAAAGTCCGACGGTCTCGATCTTTCGGTATGTCATGCGGGGAGCGAGGAAGGGTCGGCGCGCGACGTTCTGCACTCCCACGTGATTTGAAAGCGCACGACCCTCCGATTCGGAACCTCGTCGAAATGGTCTGGGTGCGTAAGAGCACAAGACAACTTTGAAGAGGTTTTTGATGTTTTTTGCCTAAAACGTCGCAACATCCCCTTTTCGACACCTGCCGTCAATATGTCGCCCGGTGGCCCGGGATGTGCCGAGTCATGCGATTTGGGGCCTGCGGAACCTTCCCGGAAAAAGCCCGCGTTCAATTTACGGCCATTCTCTTCCGTAGCGGCTACGGTGACGCGCTCCGATCGTTACGATTTTTTTGTATGTTTATCGTCAATAGTCCCTAACGCGCCCCATGCGACGGCGTTATCCTGCGACCTCGTTTAGGCGCCGTTATGGCCGAAAAGATTGGCAAAGGCCGCGAAAGCATACTGGGATAAATCGGGGTCGGTCGATCTCCTGCGCGGGCGAGAAAGGACGCTCTAGTCCGAAACTCCACGCTCCCGTAATGTGGCACGCCACGTCTACGTGTCATAATTGCATCGGTGCTGGGTTTACCCGAGCTGAGTTGCCAACCCTAGCCCTAACCCTAGTTTTAAGTCCATGTCCAATTTATTCTGAATGCGCGTGGGCGATCCCCCGCATGTCTCAGGGAGGTTCTGTAGGGCCGAGCTTGACGTATGAGTACCGCCTCTGTCCTGACATGCGACGGACACTGTTTGGGGTGTGTGCTATCACGTTTAGGGGTTGACATGTCAGTGAACGTGTTCTTGACGGTGGACCCGTTTTTGAAAATTAATTGGTTTAATGTGTGTTTTGCAGGTTTCATTCACATTTAACACTCTCAGATGTTGAAGCATGTGTGTTTTTGCAGTCTCACTTTTGTCTTTTAAACCATCTGATGTAGGCCTTGCATCCATGTGAGCTTACTTTGACCTTTGGCCTTTGCATTGTAACAATGTGCTTGTGTGTTTTGTAGGTTTTATTCAAATGTAACAGTCTCAGATGTTGAAGCATGTGTGTTTGCAGTCTTTTAAACCATCTGTTGTAGGCCTTGCATCCAAGTGAGCTTACTTTGACCTTTGGCCTTTGCATTGTAGCTATGTGCTTGTGTGTTTTGCAGGTTTCATTCAAATGTAACAGTCTCAGATGTTAAAGCATGCGTGTTTGCAGTCTTTAAAACCATCTGATGTAGGCCTTGCATCCATGTGAGCTTACTTTGACCTTTGGCTTTTGCATTGTAGCTATGTGCTTGTGTGTTTTGCAGGTTTCATTCAAATGTAACACTCTCAGATGTTGAAGCATGTGTGTTTGCAGTCTTTTAAACCATCTGATGTAGGCCTTGCATCCATGTGAGCTTACTTTGACCTTTGGCCTTTGCATTGTAACAATGTGCTTGTGTGATTTGTAGGTTTTATTCAAATGTAACACTCTCAGATGTTGAAGCATGTGTGTTTGCAGTCTTTTAAACCATCTGTTGTAGGCCTTGCATCCAAGTGAGCTTACTTTGACCTTTGGCCTTTGCATTGTAGCTATGTGCTTGTGTGTTTTGCAGGTTTCATTCAAATGTAACAGTCTCAGATGTTAAAGCGTGCGTGTTTGCAGTCTTTTAAACCATCTGATGTAGGCCTTGCATCCATGTGAGCTTACTTTGACCTTTGGCTTTTGCATTGTAGCTATGTGCTTGTGTGTTTTGCAGGTTTCATTCAAATGTAACACTCTCAGATGTTGAAGCATGTGTGTTTGCAGTCTTTTAAACCATCTGATGTAGGCCTTGCATCCATGTGAGCTTACTTTGACCTTTGGCCTTTGCATTGTAACAATGTGCTTGTGTGATTTGTAGGTTTTATTCAAATGTAACACTCTCAGATGTTGAAGCATGTGTGTTTGCAGTCTTTTAAACCATCTGTTGTAGGCCTTGCATCCAAGTGAGCTTACTTTGACCTTTGGCCTTTGCATTGTAGCTATGTGCTTGTGTGTTTGGCAGGTTTCATTCAAATGTAACACTCTCAGATGTTGAAGCATGTGTGTTTGCAGTCTTTTAAACCATCTGTTGTAGGCCTTGCATCCATGTGAGCTTACTTTGACCTTTGGATTTTGCTTTGTAGCTATGTGCTTGTGTGTTTTGCAGGTTTCATTCAAATGTAACACTCTCAGATGTTGAAGCATGTGTGTTTGCAGTCTCACTTTTGTCTTTTACACCATCTGTTGTAGGCCTTGCATCCATGTGAGCTTACTTTGACCTTTGGCCTTTGCATTGTAGCCAAGCCCAGGGGCCAAAAGTTGTTTTCCTCAATTGCAGACAAAAGAATTGGGGCACCCAGTGGGCCTGGAGTACTTAGGCACTTGGGGCCCCCACAGCCTGGGGTCCTCAGAGCCATAAATGGCAGATGGGCAGTTTAATGTGCTAATGGGCAAAATAGTGGGCAAATGGTCAATGCATAAGTTGGCTGTGGGTGAAATAAACTGTCAGTGGGCAACATAACTTGGGGCCCCCAGGGGCCCTCAGAGCCATAAATGGCAGATGGGCAGTTTAATGGGCTAATGGGCAGAATAGTGGGCTAATGGGCAATGCATAAATTGGCAGTGGGCAAAATAAACTGACCGTGGGCAACATAACTTGGGGCCCCAAGGGGGCCAAGCCCAGAGGCCAAAAGTTGTTTTCCTCAATGACAGACAAAGCATTTGGGCACCTGGTGGGCTTGCAACACTTTGGCACTTGGCCCTCTGGGTCATTTGGCCCCCAGGGGCCCTCAGAGCCATAAATGGCAGATGGGCAGTTTAATGGGCTAATGGGCAGAAAAGTGGGCAAATGGTCAATGCATAAGTTGGCAGTGGGCAAAATAAACTGTCAGTGGGCAACATAACTTGGGGCCCCAAGGGGGCCAAGCCCAGGGGCAAAAATATGTTTTCCTCAATTGCAGACAAGGTAATTGTGGCACCCAGTGGGCCTGGAGTACTTTGGCACTTGGGGCCCCAGAGCCTGGGGCCCTCCGTGTCATTTGGCACCCAGGGGCCCTCAGAGCCATAAATGGCAGATGAGCGGTTTAATGGGCTAATGGGCAAAATAGTGGGCAAATGGTCAATGCATAAGTTGGCTGTGGGTGAAATAAACTGTCAGTGGGCAACATAACTTGGGGCCCCCAGGGGCCTTCAGAGCCATAAATGGCAGATGGGCAGTTTAATGTGCTAATGGGCAAAATAGTGGGAAAATGGTCAATGCATAAGTTGGCTGTGGGTGAAATAAACTGTCAGTGGGCAACATAACTTGGGGCCCCCAGGGGCCCTCAGAGCCATAAATGGCAGATGGGCAGTTTAATGGGCTAATGGGCAAAATAGTGGGCAAATGGTCAATGCATAAATTGGAAGTGGGTGAAATAAACTGTCAGTGGGCAACATTACTTGGGGCCCCAAGGGGGCCAAGCCCAGAGGCCAAAAGTTTTTTTCCTCAATGGCAGACAATACTTTGGCACTTGGGGCCCCCAGAGCCTGGGGCCCTCTGGGTCATTTGGCCCCCAGGGGCCCATAGAGGCATAAATGGGCTTTCCGACGAGACCGACCGCGGGTCCGTGCGACCCCGGGGGCCCGAGAAACTTCCGGTCGAAATTCGAATTTCGTTACCGCGCCCCGGGTCCGGGGCCTTCGCCCTTCGGGTGGGTGGCTCCGCCGCGGAGGGCCTTTCTAACGAGCCTACCCGCGCGTCGCTAGCCCTTTCCGGGGCCGAGATACGGCCGCCCCCGCGGGATTTTCCCACGGCCGTTTCTCGGGCGCCTCTGGTCCGGGTCCTTCGCCCTTCGGGTCGGCGGCTCCGCCCGAGGGGCCCTTTCCGAGGAGCCCTCCCTCGAGTCTCTGGCCCTTTCCCGGGCCGAGATACGGCGGATCGTCGCGGAATTTTCGTTGTCCGGAGCTCCGGCGCCCCTAGCGGCCGCCTCGGAGGTCGCCCGGACGCGCGGCCGGTCTCGTTCGAAAGGTCCGTCCCGGGGCTTTCCGACGAGCCAGGCCTCGAGTCCGTGCGACCCCGCCCGCCGGAGATACGTCCGGTCGAAGCTCGCGGAGATTCCGACGGCCGTATCTCGGGCGCCCCGGGTCCGGGGCCTTCGCCCTTCGGGTCGGTCGCTCTGCCGGAGGGGGCCTTTCGATCGAGCCTACCCGCGAGCCTCTAGCCCCTTCCCCGGCCGAGATACGGCGGTCCCTCCCCGGATTTTCCCAGGGGCGCAGCTCGGGCGCCTTTGCTCCGATCGACTCGCCCTTTGGGTCGGTTGCTCCACGCGAGGGGCCCTTTCGAACGAGCCTACCCGCGAGCCTCTAGCCCTTTCCCCGGCCGAGATACAACGGTCCCCCCGCGGATTTTCCCACGGCCGCAGCTCGGGCGCCTTTGCTCGGATCGACTCTTCCTTTGGGTCAGTTGCTCTATCGGAGCGGCCTATCGAACGAGCCAACACGCTTCTCTCTAACCCTAAGCCCGGCCGAGATACGGCGTACCACCGCCTGAGTTTAAACGCCCGTAGCTCCGGCGCACTAAGTCCCAGGACTTCGCCCTTTGGGTCGGTTGCTCCACCGGAGGGGACCTTTACAACGAGCCAACCCGCGTCTCTCTAACCCCAAGCCCGGCCGAGATACGGCGGTCCCTCCGCGGATTTTCCCACGGCCGCAGCTCGGGCGCCTTTATTCGGATCGACTCGCCCTTTGGGTCGGTTGCTCCACTGGAGGGGACCTTTCCAACGAGCCAACCCGCTTCTCTCTAACCCTAAGCCCGGGCGAGATACGGCGTACCACCGCCTGACCTTTAAACGGCCGTAACTCGGGCGCCTTTGCTCGGATAAACTCGTCCCTCGGGTCGGTTGCTCTACCGGAGCGGCCCTTTCCAACGAGCCAACCCGCTTTTCTCTAACCCTAAGCCCGGCCGAGATACGGGGTACCACCGCCTGACCTTTAAACGGCCGTAACTCGGGCGCCTTTGCTCGGATAAACTCGTCCCTCGGGTCCATGTGAAACTGCAAAACACAAGCATTACAATGATGTATCACACAATCTGATTGGACTTTGTTTTAATTAAAAATTAAGAAATTTGTACATGCAACTTTACCATTGTGATTCACAGGCCTTGTGGCCTAAAACAGGCTCAACTGTAACTCTTCTCCTTCCTGGTAGGAACAACACACAGTAAAGTCACTCATATGTCTGTAAAGTACACATACACACCTTTAATTTGATATAAAACAAAAGACAATAGCTTCAGATTTGACTGATATACACAGATTTTTGTACAGGCAATTTACCAAAAAATTTTCTAGCCTTTTGCAATGACCTCAACAAGGCCGATTTGACCCCTGTTCCCTCGAGCTGTGAGTAACATACAACAATGAGCTTGGGTACCCGCGGCATCGTCAAGGTCACCAATACCACGGAGCGTCTACGACGCCCGGTTTCCGAGATATTGGTCAATGAACTGCCGGGCGCCGTATCTCGGCCGGGGAAGGTCCGACGGACTCGGGGCCTGGCTCGTCGGAAAGGTCTCGCCAGGGGCTTTCCGACGAGACCGACCGCGGGTCCGTGCGACCCCGGGGGCCCGAGAAACTTTCGGTCGAAAATTCGAATTTCGTTACCGCGCTGCTCCGGCGCCCCGGGTCCGGGGCCTTCGCCCTTCGGGTGGGTGGCTCCGCCGCGGGGGGCCTTTCGAACGAGCCCACCCGCGCGTCCCTAGCCCTTTCCGGGCCGAGAGACGGCCGCTCCCCGCGGGATTTTCCCATTGCCGTTTCGCGCGGCCGGTCTCGTTCGAAAGGGCCGTCGCGGGGCTTTCCGACGAGCCAGGCCTCGAGTCCGTGCGACCTCGCCCGCCGGAGATACGTCCGGTCGAAGCTCGCGGAGATTCCGACGGCCGTATCTCGGGCGCCCCGGGTCCGGGGCCTTCGCCCTTCGGGTCGGTCGCTCTGCCGGAGGGGGTCTTTCGATCGAGCCTACCCTCGAGCCTCTAGCCCCTTCCCCGGCCGAGATACGGTGGTCTATGCCCGGATTTTCCTACGGCCGTATCTCAGGCGCCCCGGGTCCGGGGCCTTCGCCCTTCGGGTCGGTCGCTCTGCCAGAAGAAAGCTTTCGAACGAGCCTACCCGCGAGCCTCTAGCCCTTTCCCCGGCAGAGATACAACGGTCCCCCCGCAGATTTTCCCACGGCCGCAGCTCGGGCGCCTTTGCTCGGATCGACTCGCCCTTTGGGTCGGTTGCTACACGCGAGGGGACCTTTCAATTCAATTCAATTTTATTTATATAGCGCTTTTCACAATTGTTAATTGTTGCAAAGCAGCTTTACATGAGTAGATGTAGAGGAGAACATAGAAAATCAATACATAGTATAAGAAGTAGAATATAGCGGATAATGATAAAAAACCGTGTAAGCGAGCATATTAATAATGTAACGTATACAGTAAAGTGCTAAGTTAAGCCAAAGTTGGCTGACTCTCCCTGGGACTAAAAAACCCCCTAGGAGAAAACCCAATGGGAAAAAATCCTAGAAGGACAAAAAACCCTAGGGAGAGATTAATATTTATATTTATAATATATAGACACGGTAGGGATAGGAAGCGTGTAAGCGGATTAAACTGGTTCAGCCGGTGGCCGTTGGTCGCGCATCGGTTGGGCGTCACGTTGAAGGACAGCCAGTTGATTAGTGGTTCGATGACCTTCACAGCAACAGGAACTGGGTCTGTTTGTCTCATTGTCCTCAGAGTCGAGGACGAGACAGGGAGACAAAAACAGAATTCTATTAGCGTAGGGGCCGTTCACATGTAATGCAAGTGTCATACATTATAGTGGTTTAATTCAGCTCGGTTCCAGACAGGCTAACTATTGCGGCAAGAGTAAATTACCCGTATGAGGTATGTGAGTGCTTTGTTCTAGACAAAATAACTACTGCGGGAAAAGTACATTTACTGGACATTCTATGTGAATGCTTTGTTAAAGAAGAATGTCTTAAGTTTAGATTTAAATTGTTCGACTGTGTCTGATACTCGAACATTATTTGGTAAATCATTCCAGAGCTTAGGGGCTAAGTAGGAAAAGGATCTACCACCTTTAGACACTTTTGATATTCTAGGGATAATTAAGTAACCCGAATTTTGTGATCGCAGTTTACGTGGTGGATTGTATTCTGATAGTAGTTCTTTTATATACGAGGGCGCTAGGCCATTTAAGGCTTTGTAGGTGATTAGTAATATTTTAAATTGTATGCGATATTTAACTGGTAGCCAGTGTAAAGATGCCAGAATTGGACTAATGTGGTCATACTTTTTAGATCGAGTAAGCACTCTTGCGGCGGCGTTTTGAACCAGCTGTAGCTTGTTTACCTGATTTGCATGGCATCCCCCGAGTAACGAGTTACAATAGTCTATTCTAGAGGTCATAAAAGCATGGATAATCTTTTCTGCATCTGATGCAGACAGTATATGGAGTATTTTTGAGATATTTCTAAGATGGAAAAATGCTGTGCGGCAGACGTTGGAGATATGACTATCGAAAGATAGATTGCTGTCAAACATTACGCCTAAATTCTTAACCGTGGAAGATGGCACCACCGTGCAGCCATCTATGGGCAACTTGTAATCTGACATATTATGTTTGGAGCGATTTGGTTCAATAATAAGTATCTCTGTCTTATTGGAGTTTAGCATAAGAAAGTTATGTGCCATCCAGTCCCTAATATCACTAATGCAGTCTGTTAGCTTAGCAAACTGGTGGGTTTCGCTAGGATGTGACGAGATGTAAAGCTGGGTATCATCCGCATAGCAGTGAAAACTTATGTTATGTTTCCTGATAATGTCTCCTAGAGGTAACATATATAACGAGAATAGGATAGGGCCTAGAACTGATCCCTGAGGTACGCCGTATTTAACGGGGGAGTGATGTGACTCTTCCTCATTTACATAAACAAAGTGATATCGATTGGTTAGATACGATCTAAACCAGGCTAACGCCTGACCACTGATGCCAACATAGTTTTCTAGTCTATTGAGTAGGATTCTGTGATCTATTGTGTCAAAGGCTGCACTAAGGTCTAGTAATATAAGGATTGAGATTTCACCACGATCGGATGTTAATAGGAGGTCATTTGTAACTCTAAGCAGCGCTGTCTCTGTGCTATGGTGGGGCCTGAATCCTGATTGGAACTTTTCATATGTATTATTATTCGCTATGAATGTGCGTAGCTGGCTTTCGAACGAGCCGACCCGCGTCTCTCTAACCCCAAGCCCGGAAGAGATACTGCGGTCCCTCCGCGGATTTTCCCACGGCCGCAGCTCGGGCGCTTTTGCTCGGATCGACTCGCCCTTTGGGTCAGTTGCTCCACCGGAGGGGACCTTTCCAACGAGCCGACCCGCTTCTCTCTAACCCTAAGCCTGGCCGAGATACGGGGTACCACCGCTTGAACTTTAAACGGCCGTAGCTCGGGCGCCTTTGCTCGGATCGACTCGCCCTTTGAGTCGGTTGCTCCACCGGAGGGGACCTTTCGAACGAGCCAACCCGCATCTCTCTAACCCTAAGCCCGGGCGAGATACGGCGTACCACCGCCTGATTTTAAACGCCCGTAGCTCCGGCGCACTAAGTCCCAGGACTTCGCCCTTTGGGTCGGTTGCTCCACCGGAGGGGACCTTTACAACGAGCCAACCCGCGTCTCTCTAACCCCAAGCCCGGCCGAGATACGGCTGTCCCTCCGCGGATTTTCCCACGGCCGCAGCTCGGGCGCCTTTGCTCGGATCGACTCGCCCTTTGGGTCGGTTGCTCCACTGGAGGGGACCTTTCCAACGAGCCAACCCGCTTCTCTCTAACCCTAAGCCCGGGCGAGATACGGCGTACCACCGCCTGACCTTTAAACGCCCGTAACTCGGGCGCCTTTGCTCGGATGAACTCGTCCCTCGGGTCGGTTGCTCTACCGGAGCGGCCCTTTCCAACGAGCCAACGCGCTTCTCTCTAACCCTAAGCCCGGCCGAGATACGGGGTACCACCGCCTGACTTTAAACGGCCGTAACTCGGGCGCACTAAGTCCCAGGCCTTCGCCCTTTGGGTCGGTTGCTCCTGTAAGAATTTTGATTGATCCTGACCAAAAGGTCAGCCCTTCCTGGGAACACAGCATGGATGCCCGAGAGTGCAGTGTGTGTGCCCTGTAGGTGCCCGAGGCAGCAAGGACATCAAAAGAGAACTTTTGCAACACAACAATTTTCCTCCAGGACTCACGGCAGGGGACCAAGACCCCCAAAACACCCCTCTCGGGAACCAGAACTTTATCTCGATTACAGGAGACTCCCTGGAGAGTTACACTTGATTTTCAAACACCACATCTCCATACAAATGATGGACCTGCAGACAAATGTCTGACCCCTCTACCCCTCCTTTCCTTGTTACCTCCTCAACACAGGACAGTCTACAGCACACCAGATGATTATGTGTAAGAAAGGTCATATCAAATGTAAATAACAGTGGAAAATATTCATGTTTCATTTCATTTCAAAGGTTTTATCGCGACTGGTACACAGGTCTCATTCTCACATCAATAAAACAAATAGTAAAAGGTTTAATAGAGTTAAGAAAACTTAACTCTACCCAAGGGGCGTACACCCCACTACAAATGTATCCAGGACGAGGTGCCTCCCACAGGTCTGTAAGAACCAATCAATGCAAACTTCCATTGGTAAATAATGTATACATAATGTTTATTCCGTCTGGGTATTTAAGGAGAGCTGACAAACATTTCAGGGAATCTGTATACAGATATCCCGCACGATCGCTGTGTGTAGTTTACATCTCCAGGTAACATTTTCAAGGTTTTGTATGATTGATCAATGTATTATATTATTTGAATTGAAGATTCGTTTTCATATTGTTGAATATTTTTATGTGATTGATCAATGTTTTATTTGTTTGGGCTGGCTTTGAATTATCTCATATTTCTTATGATTGATTTATATGTTATATTGATTGAATTGACTTTTGAATTATTGACTGAATTGACTTTGAATCATTGTGTCGGTTACCTGGTAAATAAATTGTTACATTTGTATTCATTCTAATTTTCTCTGTATCATTGACTATTCTAAGTTACTATAAGTATTACGATATCCTTTGTCACCATAAATCTACGACCGGGGTATAAATTCATGCTAATTGTCTATACTGATGAACTAAGAGGTTCAGCCATTATTTTACTATATGTGGACTATCAGATGATAAGTCAGGACCTCTGATCAGTATCTCTACTATAATTATAGTTTTGAGTTCTGTATTAAGTTGGATATAGTTGGCTGGGTTGCATAATGTTTTCTAATGATAATTAAGGGCACGCCAGCATGGGGCAGTTGCTTCAACATTTCCTCTGGTTACACGGATAGACTAATTATTTAACTCTAGCTAAGTTGTGGGTAATTGTAATGATTATTCGAGGACTATATAAGTCAGGACCTCTGGTGCGGTTAAGTTTAATTATTTAACCCTAACTAAGTTGAGTATATTTGTGATTAATATACGAGGGCTATATAAGTCAGGACCGCTGGCGTGGTTGAGTTTGTGTTTCAGAATCCGCACAGCGGCCGATGTGGGCTGATATGACATTGGTAATCGAATGAATGAGTTCAATGTTAACATGAGTAAATAGAATGACCAAATGTTTACCCAAATTTATTAATCATAAACAAATTCTAAAATATTTCATCAAGGAGTCAGATGAATTAACGAGGTAACGTATATTAATTCATATTTGTTTGTAAAACAAATGTCTATAACCAATTCTGTTCTGTTGCGTAAAGGAAAGACAGTAACACGTAAGAATCCCTTCTGCCGCGCCATTGGCTACCGTCGTTGGACCTGTGGGCAGACCCGGAAAGGGGCCTTACAAAGTGGTGATCCCGGACGTGATCTCTCTACCTACACAGGCGAGTGACGTCTTTCCGACGCGACTATACCTGCACAGGCGAGTGACGTCTTTCCGACGCGACTATTCAGTTTTGGATTCCCACGGAAGATATGAGGTTTGATCTCCTTCTCCCCTGTCTACAACTGCTGTGGTAAGTTCGTTCCTTTTTGCCTATTAGAAGTGTTGAGGGAAAGTTTTTGCACACTCAATTTAGAGACACCATTTGTAGAACGGGCTGGTAAGCCCATTGTTAGACCGGAGACCGTAGAAATCCGGTGGGGTACAAGAATTAGAGGAAACATGGACTCACAGGGACATTATAGAAGCAGTGTAGAGGAGGAAATCATGGAAACCGCCGCGCTAAAACTGAAAAACACCCTTGTTCTGTTAAAAGAGAAGGGACTAATTCTCACATGGAACAATAACGAAATCGTATCCTGGTATTCTGCCGAGGGCCGTAAACTGGAAACGAAATCAAAATACAAAAAGATTCCCCTCGCTATTGTTTACCTGTTGCGTCGCAACGATTTGGCAACTATAACCAAAAGCGAACGGAAAATTGAAAAGATCCAAGAAATCGAACGAGAGCGCTCAGACGAATTACAAAAGTTAAGGGCACAAATTGAAGCGTTTACGTACGAAAAACAAAGCTGGACAAGGCAGAGCGAGTTAATGGCGAGAGAAATAGATGGACTAAAAAAGAAACTAAAAACCGGCGGCAATTATATCTCTGCTCTCGAAGACTGCTGCGGTAATGCAGGCTTCCCAGTGGCTGCAGTTAAGCAAGCAGCACTGGATGAAACTTTTGGATCGGAAATAATGGATGATAGCGATGATGATGATGTCGCGGCATCAACAAACAAAACACTCCGAGACATCCAAACCGAAGAGCGAGCCCCCGTACAAAAACACGAGAAAAATCAACGAAGCCCCATTAAAACGAGAGCAAAATCAAGCGAAGCACCCTCAAAATCTGTTCGTGTTGCCGTTCTTAAAACAATGAGAAACGCAAACGATGAAATAACTACAATTAGCCGCCCGCTAACATGCGACGAGTGCTCAAAACACAAACAAATCGTAGGAGTCATGCCCCGTAAGGGACCATTTCAGCCGTATTGGGAAACACTAATGTTACAGGCCACTGTATACAAGTTAGAAACTAGAGATGTGTGGCAAATCGCATTGTTAACCATTCCCGAAGAGCTCAGATCTAAGCTAACCCCAGGAATGAAATCCGGACGTATAATAGAGCAGTATGTTGACGAAGACGACGAAGCCATTTACGCACGTTTAAAACAAGCGTTGTTAGACCTAAGGGGGCCCACAAACGCAGATTGGAGTAGAATTCTGGAAATAAAACAGGCAAACGGCGAGTCATTCGAGGCTTATGCTGAGCGTGTATGGGTAACATACAAAGAGCACTCGGGGATGGAAAACGCAAGCCGCGATCACGAGCCATTGCTACAAATCATTAAAAATAATGCTGGCACCCCAGTTCAGAAAGCTTTAATAAATGGCGTCGACCCGGCAGAAAACTCGTTCAATGCAATTGTAGACTGGGGATCGAGGATAGAACAGCGATGGAGGTTAAAACCCCGTGCTGTTGCATCCGCACACTGGCAGGCAGAAGGGAAAGGCACGCACACATCCGGCCCCAAATTTCTAATGTACTGCAACTATTGCAAAAAACCCAACCACACCATAAAAAACTGCCATAAAAAAGAAAGAGATCAAAGAAATCGGTCGGCTCAGGGCCAATCAATGATGTCCGAAATCGACGCAAAATTAGAGAAAAAGTTTAATGAGTACATTGCGAGGCGTTTCAATGACGAGAAAAACAGCGCAAGCGGAACTTCCGCCGACCGTCATTCACCATAGGAATCCGTGGCCTCCGTGGCGATCGGGAGCATTGTCCGAAGCGGGAACCGAATCAAAATAAGAGCTAATTTAGGAGGCCGGTTAGCTGACGTACTTATTGATTCTGGTGCATCTTGCTCCTGCACTGACATACCACTACCTCTAACAAATGAGACCATTCAAATAAAAGGAATTGGCGACACACTAATGGTAGCAACACAAACCAAACCCGCTCGACTCGATTTAGGCATAGCCATGATTGAAGAACCTTTTTGGTATTTGCCAAGCAACAGTGAAGGAACTGTACTGGGAATGGACATCATGAAAAAACATGGATTTGTCATTCATTGTTTTGAAAAACAGATTGAAATTCAAACTAACAAGACAGTGAAAAAATGTCCACCACGCAATGTGGTTAGAATTATGTCCATTTCCACTACAGATCCCATTCAACAGTTGATTGACAAACATAGCACTGTTTGGGCTGATCATGAACATGACTGTGGCCTCATTGACTTTGTTGTGTGTATTGAGGGAGAGCCATCTCCCCCACAAAGACAATACCGCATCAAACCTGAGGCTGAAACAGCAGTGCATGAAATAGTCCAGCAGCTTGAAGCCAGAGGCATTGTCAGACGATGTAGCTCGACCACAAACTCTCCGTGTCTGCCCGTTCCAAAACCAAATGGTAAATGGCGTCTTTGTATTGACTACCAACGTCTTAACAAAGTTTTACCTAAAGCTACACCTATCGTTGCAAACCCCTCAACCTTGTTGACACAAATCTCCAACAGAGCGTCGTGGTTTACTGTGCTTGATATAAAGAATGGCTTCTGGTCCATCAAGGTCAGACGTGAAGACCAATGGAAATTGGCCTTCACGGTGAACCAAATACAATACACCGGGCGCCGCGTACCTCAGGGGTTGCACAACTCGCCATCGATTTTCCATCGGGCGTTAGAGGATGCACTAAAACCCGTAATCGGAACCGGTAATGTAATGCACTATGTCGATGACATATTAATTGCAACCGAAGACTCATTCGATGAGCACTTACAACTCGTCGATGAAGTACTGTTGACACTAGGTAAAGCTGGCTTCAAATTGAACAAAGAAAAAGCCCAAATTGCACAAAAAGAAGTTCAATACCTAGGTTATACAATCACCCAATGCCACAAGGCATTAACAGACGACAGACGTAAATGCGTCGCTGAACTGCCTCGTCCACACACGCTAAACTCTCTGCAGAAAGTTTTGGGTACTGCAAATTACCTAAGAGATTTCATCCCTGACTTTACAAATATAGCCGCTCCGCTATATGCCCTCTTAAAGGGAAAATCAAAACCGTCTGAGGTCCTCGAATGGGCAGAGGAACATGAACAGGCTTTTACAGATTTAAAACAACACCTGTGCGCTGCGCCCGCTCTGGGTTTGCCCAACCCATCGAAGCCGTTTCATATACAGGTCGATGCACATGAAAATACTCTGAGTGGAGTGCTAGCGCAAGATCACGGAGGAAAGTTGCGCCCGATTGCATACTATAGCCGTAAGAAATCTCCAGTCGAACAGGGATTCGACCCATGTACACAGCATGTTCTTGCGGTCCATTGGATGTAAACAACAACAGAACCCATTGTCGGTTTTCAATCTGTTGTTGTGCACACAATGCACACGCCAGTGCAAATGCTGTTACAGGGCCGAATCAAAGGCGTATCGTCGCAAAGACTGGCGCGATGGTTGGCAGACATCCAAGCGCGCAACATTACTATGGTAAACACAAGAATTCTACCACATCTCTTGGGGGAGATGGAGGGCCACCTGCACACATGCCAAACAAAACATGAAACGCAAAGTCCAGTTCATGATACACAATTTGATAATCAAACACCAGTGTACATTGATGGATCCAGATACTGGCATGATGGCAATTTCCATACAGGATGTGCGGTGTGGACCCCCCACCCCCTCAACTCAGATTCAGAACAATTGTTGATAAAACTACCAGCAAACAAATCCGCACAAGAAGCCGAATTAATTGCATTGCTTGAAGCCATAAAAACACACCCAGAACCAATTTGTGTGTACACTGATAGCAGGTATACGTCAGTGGGGAACCTTCAGGGCCTTCTACGCCTTCAGAGAAGGCCTAAAAAAATTAATAAAAATATTTTTATTATAATAATACAAATAAATAATATTCAATACAAATATGTTTTTACATTTTTAAATTTCTATTTAATTCAATTTAATACAATACATGTAATATATTTTCTCTCATCTATGTTCTAACGTTAAGTTTACTGTCAGGTTCATGTCATGAAAACATCTAATCCAATCAGAATCGTCTGTCTCTATTAAGGCCCGGTTATCTGGCTCATTCATTGGTTAGGACTTCATGAATCCCAGGGAAGGCCAAGCTATGTGTTTTGGTGTGGAGAGTGACGGGCAAATCGACCAATCACGTTTTGATTTCAAGTGGGCGGGCAAAAAACAATACATTGTAAGCCTTCATGAAGTCCTAATCATGCAACAAACTGGATGCGAGCTGCCGTAAAACACCAAAGACGAAGATCATAGACCGTTAATATTAATACAGTCTAATGGCCCGAATCTCTGCGGTGAGAGTGGTTGAGGTAAATGGCGGAAAACGTGATTGACGTTGTAGCTATTTTGATAGGGCTGAGGTAACAACGAAATTACTTAAGCGCGTACACGTGAAGAGCACAGCCGGGAGAAGCGCGTGCAGAGGAGACTGTGCATATGACGCGAACACGAGAAAAATAATGGGTTTAATTATACTTTTACTTCCTGACAGTTTCACTTGTTACGTGAGGATAGTAATGACTGACAGACGACGCCGAATTACATACAATATAATTTCCTAACTAAATCTGAGAGAATGCGAAAACGTTCAAATATTTTTTACCTCGCTATACCCGATGGTCAGGGCGGAGACACATTTTGGTAGCCCGACAAGAATTCGTAATAGCCCCGGGACCTCGGGGCTCGGGCTAGAGATTTTGCGAGCCCTGGATATCTTATGACAACAGTTATAAGCCACAAGGAGGTGCACTGAGAACGCAGGGTGCTATATTTCCCCTTATGAAAAAGATTAACAAGGTATCCTACAGCTAAATATATATTTCCAAAAAATAAAAAACAAATTAAAGAACATAATTTAAGATGGTTAAATGCAAATTTACAGAGCCCCTGTCATTACAGAGCAGCAGAATCTGTATTTGTGTTTATCAGTTAGATTAAATTAATTTTAAACTTTAAAACTGCATTTAAAGGCAGACAATGCCCATTCTGTAATTCAACTTTGCGTGATCAGAATTTTTACACATTCACTGTATGATTTAACGAAATACGAATAGCCTAGTATTATGGATGGAGAGGCATTTGCACGTCATTGCATATTTTGAAGGCCCAGCTGAAGTACCCACGGTTCGCCACTGGTATACGTACGGCGTCGTGCACGACTTTATGGCCCAATGGCAATTAAGAAAGTTTCTCACATCCGCCGGAACACCAATAAAACATTTTGACACAATCACCGCAATTTGGCAAGCAATCAAAACGCACAACTCTCCAATCTCAGTCATTAAAGTGCGCGCGCACATCGCTAAAAGCACAGACGAGCACGAGAAAAATAACAACATCGTTGACAAACTTGCAAAACTTACAGCCATTAAAGGGAGCAGGATCAATTAATCAGCATCGTAGAAGGTATGGTTCTCAGAGATGGGAAATACATAATTCCAGAGGCCCTCCAGAAACCAGTGATCAAATTGTACCATGATTATGCACATGTATCAGCTACCAAAACACAACAGCTGATACAGAGAAACTTCTGGTGGCCAAAAATGGCATCAGACATTGAGAGATGGTGTGACACATGCCTCGTATGTGCCACCATCAACCAGGGTAGAACTGGACGTACAAAATTGTGTCGCCCAGAACCACCCAAAGGGCCATGGGAATTCTTACAGCTAGATTTTATTGGCCCATTACCCACTGCCAAAGGGGGATATCGCTATTGTCTCGTCATAATTGATAAATTTTCAAAATGGGTGGACGCGATTCCAACTCGCGACAACAGCGCACGAACGGTGGCACGAGTAATGGCAAATCAAATCCTCCCAATTTGGGGAACACCAACCCAGATTGAGTCTGACCAAGGAACACACTTCACAGGTCAGGTAATGAAACAAATATGTGAAATGCTACATATCAAACAAAGATTTCATGTTCCATACAGGCCGCAAAGCTCAGGTATGGTAGAGCGCGCAAATCGCTCGATTAAAGAGAACATCTCAAAACAAATAATGCAGCATCAAAACAGGTGGACTGATGCACTGCCAACAGTTCTGACAGTTTTGCGAGCAACCCCATCCAAAGCAACAGGCATCAGCCCGTTCGAACTCATGACAGGCAGAGTCATGAAACTACCCATCGACCCAGAAATCACCCCAGCTGATCTGGGACCCCTTGTGCTTGCAAAACAACAGACTGTGCTAACACAACTACAACAAAGACTGGCAGTGTTACAAACACAAACCACTTTAAAACAGCAACAGTCGGACCTTATGAATGATGCACAATTTAACCCAACCTCTGAAATCAAATTTACAGAGGGTGATATGATCATGATACGGGTGTTTGTAAAACAGGGTCCATTCACACCCAGGTGGCATGGACCACATGAGATAAAAGCTATATGCAATAGCTGTGTGGCCATAAGTGTCAAGGGGAAGTTGAGATGGTACCACATGTCCCAGTGCAAAATCTTCAAAGGTTCCGCTAATCAATAATTATTAACATTTTTCTCTGTTTCATCTCCTAGGGTGGCTGCAGCAATCCCATGGAGACCGGACGAGAGGAAAATTTCTGGACCCGCTTGCATCAAGCTGGGTCAAAGGGTTTCACTCACACACACACTGGAATGCGGGAGATGGGTATGGAAATACACAAAGAGGTCATCCACATTTTTCAGTACACTTTTAACCAGAAAACTAGTCACGTGGCCTCCCGGAGTAGTACCGGAACCAAATTGCGCATCAAAAATTTGCTGTAAAGTAGGCTCCGACCATCTCCCTATAGTAAACATTTCAGGTGACACACCGGCACCCACATTTTTCCACAACATAACAGCCTGGTATCAACTTAAAGCAGAGCCAGGAGCAAAAATTGGGAGCATGCGCACTCTCTATGAAAAAAACAACAATGGATTAGATCCTAAGATTTGTTATTCAACCAAAGATTTAGAGCCCGCAATATATAGGTGCACACACACTGAGACAATCAACAATACACATATGAGTTATACCGAATATAAATTCGATGTAACTTCATATGTACCTGATAACAATCAGCCTGAAGCCTTTGTCTGGACTAGCCGGAGAGAAGGCATGTATTGCGTGGGAAAATGTGTCAACGACCCAGATAATTACACTGGGCCACAGAATTGCACATGGATAATGAATCATTATTTTAATTTAACCACCTGTGGATATAGCAAACCAAAGAAATGTCCGAAACTATATCCTATTCCTCCTGGTGGACTGATAAAAGGGAATGTTAACAAGACATTATTTCATGATGTAAATCTAGTAATGACACATGTATCATACAACATTTCCAACATTTTATCTGCTTATGTTAATCACTGTGATAAAAATGACAAGACATATGCATGGCTATAGTCACAAATCGATGATTTAATTTCTGATTACAAAAACAGACTTGCCGTGCAAATCTCACCTGCACGCTCGAAACGAGACCTGCTCGGAAACATAGCGGGTCTCTTCGGCTCAATTAATTCCATTGCCAACAACTACAAAATAACCAAACAATCACAATACTCAACATGGTTGGCAAACCAGGTGGCCACTGGTTTTCAGCATATCACAAATAGCAATGAAAATATCATAAAAGCGGTTCGATCCGAAGCGCAGGCGCTTCTTGCGATCAGCCACACACTATTCAATCAGACCCGTACCATCGAAGGTGACTTAGCCTGTAGGACATATGCACAAGATCTATTCACTGCTGCTAGACAAGAAATCCTTGACCTTCGTCTGTACAAGACACCTAGGCATGTTTTGAATGACCTTATAGAGATCTTAGATCTACATAGGTGGTATGAATCAGAAAAAATGAAAAATGTAAGATATTCTGAATTACTATCCACCATAATGATGTTTACAGGAAATGAATGTAATGGATGTATTGGGTTTTTCGTCAGTTTTCCTTTAATACACCCAGATCAGGTTTTTCCAAATTCCACTACCATACGCTCTATGGGCGTGGTAGTGAAGGATCAGGTAATTAAATGGGATCACCTCACTGGATACATGACACAAAAGGGTACTGAGACCTTGTTTACCAGTCGCACATGTTGCCATGAAACGCACAATTATGTTATCTGTACATGTAACACTTTGCAACCTTTCTCCCCCAATGACACCAAACTTATAAACGTTCAGTCACTGCATGGTTACTATGATGTTATCCAGGTGTCACATTCACAGTGGTGCGTGGTCAGTGAGATGAACTCTTTTACCTACGGAGGACTGGCCTGCTCTGCTAATCACTCGTTTTGCTTGGAAGTAACAGAGGACTTTTCGATGGGTCAAGTCAACATTTTAGGAAGAGTGCCACTGGACAAAGAGACTTCACCATGGTGGGATGACACTTTCTATGAACAAGGTACCCAAGCTGTGGTTGACACGATGGAGCTAACACAGAGACTGATCCTGCAAACTGAATACCACCTCAACCAAGCGCAGGTTGAGATCAACCTGGCACGAAAGACTGCACAACTGTTATCCAGTTCATCCACTCGGTCGGCACAGTACACACACACCTGGTGGGACTGGGTGTTCCGGGGGTGTGCCATTGGCAGTGCCCTGATCTTCACCTTCACCATTTTCCAGTGCTGTTACTTCAGGCATCTCATCCAATCTACACAGGAATCCACACACGCTGCCCTTGCCCTCAGCCCACTGCAGATACCTGTGTTCCAAAGACTCTAAAAAAAATAAAAAAATAAAAAATTATTTGCTTTGTCTGACCCCGCAGGTACCCTATTACAATTTTCCCGCGGGGCCAAGCGGGGAAATACTGTAAGAATTTTGATTGATCCTGACCAAAAGGTCAGCCCTTCCTGGGAACACAGCATGGATGCCCGAGAGTGCAGTGTGTGTGCCCTGTAGGTGCCCGAGGCAGCAAGGACATCAAAAGAGAACTTTTGCAACACAACAACTTTCCTCCAGGACTCACGGCAGGGGACCAAGACCCCCAAAACACCCCTCTCGGGAACCAGAACTTTATCTCGATTACAGGAGACTCCCTGGAGAGTTACACTTGATTTTCAAACACCACATCTCCATACAAATGATGGACCTGCAGACAAATGTCTGACCCCTCTACCCCTCCTTTCCTTGTTACCTCCTCAACACAGGACAGTCTACAGCACACCAGATGATTATGTGTAAGAAAGGTCATATCAAATGTAAATAACAGTGGAAAATATTCATGATTCATTTCATTACAAAGGTTTTATCGCGACTGGTACACAGGTCTCATTCTCACATCAATAAAACAAATAGTAAAAGGTTTAATAGAGTTAAGAAAACTTAACTCTACCCAAGGGGCGTACACCCCACTACAAATGTATCCAGGACGAGGTGCCTCCCACAGGTCTGTAAGAACCAATCAATGCAAACTTCCATTGGTAAATAATGTATACATAATGTTTATTCCGTCTGGGTATTTAAGGAGAGCTGACAAACATTTCAGGGAATCTGTATACAGATATCCCGCACGATCGCTGTGTGTAGTTTACATCTCCAGGTAACATTTTCAAGCCTTCTCATTTTGTAACATTAAGGTTTTGTATGATTGATCAATGTATTATATTATTTGAATTGAAGATTCGTTTTCATATTGTTGAATATTTTTATGTGATTGATCAATGTTTTATTTGTTTGGGCTGGCTTTGAATTATCTCATATTTCTTATGATTGATTTATATGTTATATTGATTGAATTGACTTTTGAATTATTGACTGAATTGACTTTGAATCATTGTGTCGGTTACCTGGTAAATAAATTGTTACATTTGTATTCATTCTAATTTTCTCTGTATCATTGACTATTCTAAGTTACTATAAGTATTATGATATCCTTTGTCACCATAAATCTACGACCGGGGTATAAATTCATGCTAATTGTCTATACTGATGAACTAAGAGGTTCAGCCATTATTTTACTATATGTGGACTATCAGATAAGTCAGGACCTCTGATCAGTATCTCTACTATAATTATAGTTTTGAGTTCTGTATTAAGTTGGATATAGTTGGCTGGGTTGCATAATGTTTTCTAATGATAATTAAGGGCACGCCAGCATGGGTCAGTTGCTTCAACCATTTCCTCTGGTTACACGGATAGACTAATTATTTAACTCTAGCTAAGTTGTGGGTAATTGTAATGATTATTCGAGGACTATATAAGTCAGGACCTCTGGTGCGGTTAAGTTTAATTATTTAACCCTAACTAAGTTGAGTATATTTGTGATTAATATACGAGGGCTATATAAGTCAGGACCACTGGCGTGGTTGAGTTTGTGTTTCAGAATCCGCACAGCGGCCGATGTGGGCTGATATGACATTGGTAATCGAATGAATGAGTTCAATGTTAACATGAGTAAATAGAATGACCAAATGTTTACCCAAATTTATTAATCATAAACAAATTCTAAAATATTTCATCAAGGAGTCAGATGAATTAACGAGGTAACGTATATTAATTCCTATTTGTTTGTAAAACAAATGTCTATAACCAATTCTGTTCTGTTGCGTAAAGGAAAGACAGTAACACGTAAGAATCCCTTCTGCCGCGCCATTGGCTACCGTCGTTGGACCTGTGGGCGGACCCGGAAAGGGTTAGGGTTAGGGTTAGGGTTAGGGTTAGGGTTAGGGTTATGTTAGGGTTAGGAGAGAGATTAGGCCAAAGCCAGACAATCTGACCTGGTTGTGTACTGGCCATCGCTCAACTGGCCACCTCAGGTAAGTATCCATCATCATACCAATAGTACACAAGCACTCACATGAATATTTAGTGAGCTCAGGGTTGAGCCTTCTAGGTTTCGTGGTGTTGGGGTTAGAGTTTGTGTTGGGTTAGTCCATCTGTATGCCCATTTCGCGACGTTTCGACATTTTTGTGTCTTCTTCAGGCGAGGCTAAAGTCGGTACCTCTCGTGTGGAGAGCTCATCAACACTTAAATAGGGTGTAAAAAATGTTAAACTAAATTTGGTAAGTATAATATTGTGCTCTCATCACTTCTTTGATGAGGACTTGACGAATTAACACCCTTTTGAATTTTTAACTACCCCTTTAACTCTTTTATAACACCAAAATACACTCTGAGAAGCAAATCGTTGCTTTACTCATAATACTACCAGCACAATGACAAAAACCACACTTTTCAAGGCCCAGAGAACGAGGCACTGACTGGGTTAGGAGAGAGATTAGGCCAAAGCCAGACAATCTGACCTGGTTGTGTACTGGCCATCGCTCAACTGGCCACCTCAGGTAAGTATCCATCATCATACCAATAGTACACAAGCACTCACATGAATATTTAGTGAGCTCAGGGTTGAGCCTTCTAGGTTTCGTGGTGTTGGGGTTAGAGTTTGTGTTGGGTTAGTCCATCTGTATGCCCATTTCGCGACGTTTCGACATTTTTGTGTCTTCTTCAGGCGAGGCTAAAGTCGGTACCTCTCGTGTGGAGAGCTCATCAACACTTAAATAGGGTGTAAAAAATGTTAAACTAAATTTGGTAAGTATAATATTGTGCTCTCATCACTTCTTTGATGAGGACTTGACGAATTAACACCCTTTTGAATTTTTAACTACCCCTTTAACTCTTTTATAACACCAAAATACACTCTGAGAAGCAAATCGTTGCTTTACTCATAATACTACCAGCACAATGACAAAAACCACACTTTTCAAGGCCCAGAGAACGAGGCACTGACTGGGTTAGGAGAGAGATTAGGCCAAAGCCAGACAATCTGACCTGGTTGTGTACTGGCCATCGCTCAACTGGCCACCTCAGGTAAGTATCCATCATCATACCAATAGTACACAAGCACTCACATGAATATTTAGTGAGCTCAGGGTTGAGCCTTCTAGGTTTCGTGGTGTTGGGGTTAGAGTTTGTGTTGGGTTAGTCCATCTGTATGCCCATTTCGCGACGTTTCGACATTTTTGTGTCTTCTTCAGGCGAGGCTAAAGTCGGTACCTCTCGTGTGGAGAGCTCATCAACACTTAAATAGGGTGTAAAAAATGTTAAACTAAATTTGGTAAGTATAATATTGTGCTCTCATCACTTCTTTGATGAGGACTTGACGAATTAACACCCTTTTGAATTTTTAACTACCCCTTTAACTCTTTTATAACACCAAAATACACTCTGAGAAGCAAATCGTTGCTTTACTCATAATACTACCAGCACAATGACAAAAACCACACTTTTCAAGGCCCAGAGAACGAGGCACTGACTGGGTTAGGAGAGAGATTAGGCCAAAGCCAGACAATCTGACCTGGTTGTGTACTGGCCATCGCTCAACTGGCCACCTCAGGTAAGTATCCATCATCATACCAATAGTACACAAGCACTCACATGAATATTTAGTGAGCTCAGGGTTGAGCCTTCTAGGTTTCGTGGTGTTGGGGTTAGAGTTTGTGTTGGGTTAGTCCATCTGTATGCCCATTTCGCGACGTTTCGACATTTTTGTGTCTTCTTCAGGCGAGGCTAAAGTCGGTACCTCTCGTGTGGAGAGCTCATCAACACTTAAATAGGGTGTAAAAAATGTTAAACTAAATTTGGTAAGTATAATATTGTGCTCTCATCACTTCTTTGATGAGGACTTGACGAATTAACACCCTTTTGAATTTTTAACTACCCCTTTAACTCTTTTATAACACCAAAATACACTCTGAGAAGCAAATCGTTGCTTTACTCATAATACTACCAGCACAATGACAAAAACCACACTTTTCAAGGCCCAGAGAACGAGGCACTGACTGGGTTAGGAGAGAGATTAGGCCAAAGCCAGACAATCTGACCTGGTTGTGTACTGGCCATCGCTCAACTGGCCACCTCAGGTAAGTATCCATCATCATACCAATAGTACACAAGCACTCACATGAATATTTAGTGAGCTCAGGGTTGAGCCTTCTAGGTTTCGTGGTGTTGGGGTTAGAGTTTGTGTTGGGTTAGTCCATCTGTATGCCCATTTCGCGACGTTTCGACATTTTTGTGTCTTCTTCAGGCGAGGCTAAAGTCGGTACCTCTCGTGTGGAGAGCTCATCAACACTTAAATAGGGTGTAAAAAATGTTAAACTAAATTTGGTAAGTATAATATTGTGCTCTCATCACTTCTTTGATGAGGACTTGACGAATTAACACCCTTTTGAATTTTTAACTACCCCTTTAACTCTTTTATAACACCAAAATACACTCTGAGAAGCAAATCGTTGCTTTACTCATAATACTACCAGCACAATGACAAAAACCACACTTTTCAAGGCCCAGAGAACGAGGCACTGACTGGGTTAGGAGAGAGATTAGGCCAAAGCCAGACAATCTGACCTGGTTGTGTACTGGCCATCGCTCAACTGGCCACCTCAGGTAAGTATCCATCATCATACCAATAGTACACAAGCACTCACATGAATATTTAGTGAGCTCAGGGTTGAGCCTTCTAGGTTTCGTGGTGTTGGGGTTAGAGTTTGTGTTGGGTTAGTCCATCTGTATGCCCATTTCGCGACGTTTCGACATTTTTGTGTCTTCTTCAGGCGAGGCTAAAGTCGGTACCTCTCGTGTGGAGAGCTCATCAACACTTAAATAGGGTGTAAAAAATGTTAAACTAAATTTGGTAAGTATAATATTGTGCTCTCATCACTTCTTTGATGAGGACTTGACGAATTAACACCCTTTTGAATTTTTAACTACCCCTTTAACTCTTTTATAACACCAAAATACACTCTGAGAAGCAAATCGTTGCTTTACTCATAATACTACCAGCACAATGACAAAAACCACACTTTTCAAGGCCCAGAGAACGAGGCACTGACTGGGTTAGGAGAGAGATTAGGCCAAAGCCAGACAATCTGACCTGGTTGTGTACTGGCCATCGCTCAACTGGCCACCTCAGGTAAGTATCCATCATCATACCAATAGTACACAAGCACTCACATGAATATTTAGTGAGCTCAGGGTTGAGCCTTCTAGGTTTCGTGGTGTTGGGGTTAGAGTTTGTGTTGGGTTAGTCCATCTGTATGCCCATTTCGCGACGTTTCGACATTTTTGTGTCTTCTTCAGGCGAGGCTAAAGTCGGTACCTCTCGTGTGGAGAGCTCATCAACACTTAAATAGGGTGTAAAAAATGTTAAACTAAATTTGGTAAGTATAATATTGTGCTCTCATCACTTCTTTGATGAGGACTTGACGAATTAACACCCTTTTGAATTTTTAACTACCCCTTTAACTCTTTTATAACACCAAAATACACTCTGAGAAGCAAATCGTTGCTTTACTCATAATACTACCAGCACAATGACAAAAACCACACTTTTCAAGGCCCAGAGAACGAGGCACTGACTGGGTTAGGAGAGAGATTAGGCCAAAGCCAGACAATCTGACCTGGTTGTGTACTGGCCATCGCTCAACTGGCCACCTCAGGTAAGTATCCATCATCATACCAATAGTACACAAGCACTCACATGAATATTTAGTGAGCTCAGGGTTGAGCCTTCTAGGTTTCGTGGTGTTGGGGTTAGAGTTTGTGTTGGGTTAGTCCATCTGTATGCCCATTTCGCGACGTTTCGACATTTTTGTGTCTTCTTCAGGCGAGGCTAAAGTCGGTACCTCTCGTGTGGAGAGCTCATCAACACTTAAATAGGGTGTAAAAAATGTTAAACTAAATTTGGTAAGTATAATATTGTGCTCTCATCACTTCTTTGATGAGGACTTGACGAATTAACACCCTTTTGAATTTTTAACTACCCCTTTAACTCTTTTATAACACCAAAATACACTCTGAGAAGCAAATCGTTGCTTTACTCATAATACTACCAGCACAATGACAAAAACCACACTTTTCAAGGCCCAGAGAACGAGGCACTGACTGGGTTAGGAGAGAGATTAGGCCAAAGCCAGACAATCTGACCTGGTTGTGTACTGGCCATCGCTCAACTGGCCACCTCAGGTAAGTATCCATCATCATACCAATAGTACACAAGCACTCACATGAATATTTAGTGAGCTCAGGGTTGAGCCTTCTAGGTTTCGTGGTGTTGGGGTTAGAGTTTGTGTTGGGTTAGTCCATCTGTATGCCCATTTCGCGACGTTTCGACATTTTTGTGTCTTCTTCAGGCGAGGCTAAAGTCGGTACCTCTCGTGTGGAGAGCTCATCAACACTTAAATAGGGTGTAAAAAATGTTAAACTAAATTTGGTAAGTATAATATTGTGCTCTCATCACTTCTTTGATGAGGACTTGACGAATTAACACCCTTTTGAATTTTTAACTACCCCTTTAACTCTTTTATAACACCAAAATACACTCTGAGAAGCAAATCGTTGCTTTACTCATAATACTACCAGCACAATGACAAAAACCACACTTTTCAAGGCCCAGAGAACGAGGCACTGACTGGGTTAGGAGAGAGATTAGGCCAAAGCCAGACAATCTGACCTGGTTGTGTACTGGCCATCGCTCAACTGGCCACCTCAGGTAAGTATCCATCATCATACCAATAGTACACAAGCACTCACATGAATATTTAGTGAGCTCAGGGTTGAGCCTTCTAGGTTTCGTGGTGTTGGGGTTAGAGTTTGTGTTGGGTTAGTCCATCTGTATGCCCATTTCGCGACGTTTCGACATTTTTGTGTCTTCTTCAGGCGAGGCTAAAGTCGGTACCTCTCGTGTGGAGAGCTCATCAACACTTAAATAGGGTGTAAAAAATGTTAAACTAAATTTGGTAAGTATAATATTGTGCTCTCATCACTTCTTTGATGAGGACTTGACGAATTAACACCCTTTTGAATTTTTAACTACCCCTTTAACTCTTTTATAACACCAAAATACACTCTGAGAAGCAAATCGTTGCTTTACTCATAATACTACCAGCACAATGACAAAAACCACACTTTTCAAGGCCCAGAGAACGAGGCACTGACTGGGTTAGGAGAGAGATTAGGCCAAAGCCAGACAATCTGACCTGGTTGTGTACTGGCCATCGCTCAACTGGCCACCTCAGGTAAGTATCCATCATCATACCAATAGTACACAAGCACTCACATGAATATTTAGTGAGCTCAGGGTTGAGCCTTCTAGGTTTCGTGGTGTTGGGGTTAGAGTTTGTGTTGGGTTAGTCCATCTGTATGCCCATTTCGCGACGTTTCGACATTTTTGTGTCTTCTTCAGGCGAGGCTAAAGTCGGTACCTCTCGTGTGGAGAGCTCATCAACACTTAAATAGGGTGTAAAAAATGTTAAACTAAATTTGGTAAGTATAATATTGTGCTCTCATCACTTCTTTGATGAGGACTTGACGAATTAACACCCTTTTGAATTTTTAACTACCCCTTTAACTCTTTTATAACACCAAAATACACTCTGAGAAGCAAATCGTTGCTTTACTCATAATACTACCAGCACAATGACAAAAACCACACTTTTCAAGGCCCAGAGAACGAGGCACTGACTGGGTTAGGAGAGAGATTAGGCCAAAGCCAGACAATCTGACCTGGTTGTGTACTGGCCATCGCTCAACTGGCCACCTCAGGTAAGTATCCATCATCATACCAATAGTACACAAGCACTCACATGAATATTTAGTGAGCTCAGGGTTGAGCCTTCTAGGTTTCGTGGTGTTGGGGTTAGAGTTTGTGTTGGGTTAGTCCATCTGTATGCCCATTTCGCGACGTTTCGACATTTTTGTGTCTTCTTCAGGCGAGGCTAAAGTCGGTACCTCTCGTGTGGAGAGCTCATCAACACTTAAATAGGGTGTAAAAAATGTTAAACTAAATTTGGTAAGTATAATATTGTGCTCTCATCACTTCTTTGATGAGGACTTGACGAATTAACACCCTTTTGAATTTTTAACTACCCCTTTAACTCTTTTATAACACCAAAATACACTCTGAGAAGCAAATCGTTGCTTTACTCATAATACTACCAGCACAATGACAAAAACCACACTTTTCAAGGCCCAGAGAACGAGGCACTGACTGGGTTAGGAGAGAGATTAGGCCAAAGCCAGACAATCTGACCTGGTTGTGTACTGGCCATCGCTCAACTGGCCACCTCAGGTAAGTATCCATCATCATACCAATAGTACACAAGCACTCACATGAATATTTAGTGAGCTCAGGGTTGAGCCTTCTAGGTTTCGTGGTGTTGGGGTTAGAGTTTGTGTTGGGTTAGTCCATCTGTATGCCCATTTCGCGACGTTTCGACATTTTTGTGTCTTCTTCAGGCGAGGCTAAAGTCGGTACCTCTCGTGTGGAGAGCTCATCAACACTTAAATAGGGTGTAAAAAATGTTAAACTAAATTTGGTAAGTATAATATTGTGCTCTCATCACTTCTTTGATGAGGACTTGACGAATTAACACCCTTTTGAATTTTTAACTACCCCTTTAACTCTTTTATAACACCAAAATACACTCTGAGAAGCAAATCGTTGCTTTACTCATAATACTACCAGCACAATGACAAAAACCACACTTTTCAAGGCCCAGAGAACGAGGCACTGACTGGGTTAGGAGAGAGATTAGGCCAAAGCCAGACAATCTGACCTGGTTGTGTACTGGCCATCGCTCAACTGGCCACCTCAGGTAAGTATCCATCATCATACCAATAGTACACAAGCACTCACATGAATATTTAGTGAGCTCAGGGTTGAGCCTTCTAGGTTTCGTGGTGTTGGGGTTAGAGTTTGTGTTGGGTTAGTCCATCTGTATGCCCATTTCGCGACGTTTCGACATTTTTGTGTCTTCTTCAGGCGAGGCTAAAGTCGGTACCTCTCGTGTGGAGAGCTCATCAACACTTAAATAGGGTGTAAAAAATGTTAAACTAAATTTGGTAAGTATAATATTGTGCTCTCATCACTTCTTTGATGAGGACTTGACGAATTAACACCCTTTTGAATTTTTAACTACCCCTTTAACTCTTTTATAACACCAAAATACACTCTGAGAAGCAAATCGTTGCTTTACTCATAATACTACCAGCACAATGACAAAAACCACACTTTTCAAGGCCCAGAGAACGAGGCACTGACTGGGTTAGGAGAGAGATTAGGCCAAAGCCAGACAATCTGACCTGGTTGTGTACTGGCCATCGCTCAACTGGCCACCTCAGGTAAGTATCCATCATCATACCAATAGTACACAAGCACTCACATGAATATTTAGTGAGCTCAGGGTTGAGCCTTCTAGGTTTCGTGGTGTTGGGGTTAGAGTTTGTGTTGGGTTAGTCCATCTGTATGCCCATTTCGCGACGTTTCGACATTTTTGTGTCTTCTTCAGGCGAGGCTAAAGTCGGTACCTCTCGTGTGGAGAGCTCATCAACACTTAAATAGGGTGTAAAAAATGTTAAACTAAATTTGGTAAGTATAATATTGTGCTCTCATCACTTCTTTGATGAGGACTTGACGAATTAACACCCTTTTGAATTTTTAACTACCCCTTTAACTCTTTTATAACACCAAAATACACTCTGAGAAGCAAATCGTTGCTTTACTCATAATACTACCAGCACAATGACAAAAACCACACTTTTCAAGGCCCAGAGAACGAGGCACTGACTGGGTTAGGAGAGAGATTAGGCCAAAGCCAGACAATCTGACCTGGTTGTGTACTGGCCATCGCTCAACTGGCCACCTCAGGTAAGTATCCATCATCATACCAATAGTACACAAGCACTCACATGAATATTTAGTGAGCTCAGGGTTGAGCCTTCTAGGTTTCGTGGTGTTGGGGTTAGAGTTTGTGTTGGGTTAGTCCATCTGTATGCCCATTTCGCGACGTTTCGACATTTTTGTGTCTTCTTCAGGCGAGGCTAAAGTCGGTACCTCTCGTGTGGAGAGCTCATCAACACTTAAATAGGGTGTAAAAAATGTTAAACTAAATTTGGTAAGTATAATATTGTGCTCTCATCACTTCTTTGATGAGGACTTGACGAATTAACACCCTTTTGAATTTTTAACTACCCCTTTAACTCTTTTATAACACCAAAATACACTCTGAGAAGCAAATCGTTGCTTTACTCATAATACTACCAGCACAATGACAAAAACCACACTTTTCAAGGCCCAGAGAACGAGGCACTGACTGGGTTAGGAGAGAGATTAGGCCAAAGCCAGACAATCTGACCTGGTTGTGTACTGGCCATCGCTCAACTGGCCACCTCAGGTAAGTATCCATCATCATACCAATAGTACACAAGCACTCACATGAATATTTAGTGAGCTCAGGGTTGAGCCTTCTAGGTTTCGTGGTGTTGGGGTTAGAGTTTGTGTTGGGTTAGTCCATCTGTATGCCCATTTCGCGACGTTTCGACATTTTTGTGTCTTCTTCAGGCGAGGCTAAAGTCGGTACCTCTCGTGTGGAGAGCTCATCAACACTTAAATAGGGTGTAAAAAATGTTAAACTAAATTTGGTAAGTATAATATTGTGCTCTCATCACTTCTTTGATGAGGACTTGACGAATTAACACCCTTTTGAATTTTTAACTACCCCTTTAACTCTTTTATAACACCAAAATACACTCTGAGAAGCAAATCGTTGCTTTACTCATAATACTACCAGCACAATGACAAAAACCACACTTTTCAAGGCCCAGAGAACGAGGCACTGACTGGGTTAGGAGAGAGATTAGGCCAAAGCCAGACAATCTGACCTGGTTGTGTACTGGCCATCGCTCAACTGGCCACCTCAGGTAAGTATCCATCATCATACCAATAGTACACAAGCACTCACATGAATATTTAGTGAGCTCAGGGTTGAGCCTTCTAGGTTTCGTGGTGTTGGGGTTAGAGTTTGTGTTGGGTTAGTCCATCTGTATGCCCATTTCGCGACGTTTCGACATTTTTGTGTCTTCTTCAGGCGAGGCTAAAGTCGGTACCTCTCGTGTGGAGAGCTCATCAACACTTAAATAGGGTGTAAAAAATGTTAAACTAAATTTGGTAAGTATAATATTGTGCTCTCATCACTTCTTTGATGAGGACTTGACGAATTAACACCCTTTTGAATTTTTAACTACCCCTTTAACTCTTTTATAACACCAAAATACACTCTGAGAAGCAAATCGTTGCTTTACTCATAATACTACCAGCACAATGACAAAAACCACACTTTTCAAGGCCCAGAGAACGAGGCACTGACTGGGTTAGGAGAGAGATTAGGCCAAAGCCAGACAATCTGACCTGGTTGTGTACTGGCCATCGCTCAACTGGCCACCTCAGGTAAGTATCCATCATCATACCAATAGTACACAAGCACTCACATGAATATTTAGTGAGCTCAGGGTTGAGCCTTCTAGGTTTCGTGGTGTTGGGGTTAGAGTTTGTGTTGGGTTAGTCCATCTGTATGCCCATTTCGCGACGTTTCGACATTTTTGTGTCTTCTTCAGGCGAGGCTAAAGTCGGTACCTCTCGTGTGGAGAGCTCATCAACACTTAAATAGGGTGTAAAAAATGTTAAACTAAATTTGGTAAGTATAATATTGTGCTCTCATCACTTCTTTGATGAGGACTTGACGAATTAACACCCTTTTGAATTTTTAACTACCCCTTTAACTCTTTTATAACACCAAAATACACTCTGAGAAGCAAATCGTTGCTTTACTCATAATACTACCAGCACAATGACAAAAACCACACTTTTCAAGGCCCAGAGAACGAGGCACTGACTGGGTTAGGAGAGAGATTAGGCCAAAGCCAGACAATCTGACCTGGTTGTGTACTGGCCATCGCTCAACTGGCCACCTCAGGTAAGTATCCATCATCATACCAATAGTACACAAGCACTCACATGAATATTTAGTGAGCTCAGGGTTGAGCCTTCTAGGTTTCGTGGTGTTGGGGTTAGAGTTTGTGTTGGGTTAGTCCATCTGTATGCCCATTTCGCGACGTTTCGACATTTTTGTGTCTTCTTCAGGCGAGGCTAAAGTCGGTACCTCTCGTGTGGAGAGCTCATCAACACTTAAATAGGGTGTAAAAAATGTTAAACTAAATTTGGTAAGTATAATATTGTGCTCTCATCACTTCTTTGATGAGGACTTGACGAATTAACACCCTTTTGAATTTTTAACTACCCCTTTAACTCTTTTATAACACCAAAATACACTCTGAGAAGCAAATCGTTGCTTTACTCATAATACTACCAGCACAATGACAAAAACCACACTTTTCAAGGCCCAGAGAACGAGGCACTGACTGGGTTAGGAGAGAGATTAGGCCAAAGCCAGACAATCTGACCTGGTTGTGTACTGGCCATCGCTCAACTGGCCACCTCAGGTAAGTATCCATCATCATACCAATAGTACACAAGCACTCACATGAATATTTAGTGAGCTCAGGGTTGAGCCTTCTAGGTTTCGTGGTGTTGGGGTTAGAGTTTGTGTTGGGTTAGTCCATCTGTATGCCCATTTCGCGACGTTTCGACATTTTTGTGTCTTCTTCAGGCGAGGCTAAAGTCGGTACCTCTCGTGTGGAGAGCTCATCAACACTTAAATAGGGTGTAAAAAATGTTAAACTAAATTTGGTAAGTATAATATTGTGCTCTCATCACTTCTTTGATGAGGACTTGACGAATTAACACCCTTTTGAATTTTTAACTACCCCTTTAACTCTTTTATAACACCAAAATACACTCTGAGAAGCAAATCGTTGCTTTACTCATAATACTACCAGCACAATGACAAAAACCACACTTTTCAAGGCCCAGAGAACGAGGCACTGACTGGGTTAGGAGAGAGATTAGGCCAAAGCCAGACAATCTGACCTGGTTGTGTACTGGCCATCGCTCAACTGGCCACCTCAGGTAAGTATCCATCATCATACCAATAGTACACAAGCACTCACATGAATATTTAGTGAGCTCAGGGTTGAGCCTTCTAGGTTTCGTGGTGTTGGGGTTAGAGTTTGTGTTGGGTTAGTCCATCTGTATGCCCATTTCGCGACGTTTCGACATTTTTGTGTCTTCTTCAGGCGAGGCTAAAGTCGGTACCTCTCGTGTGGAGAGCTCATCAACACTTAAATAGGGTGTAAAAAATGTTAAACTAAATTTGGTAAGTATAATATTGTGCTCTCATCACTTCTTTGATGAGGACTTGACGAATTAACACCCTTTTGAATTTTTAACTACCCCTTTAACTCTTTTATAACACCAAAATACACTCTGAGAAGCAAATCGTTGCTTTACTCATAATACTACCAGCACAATGACAAAAACCACACTTTTCAAGGCCCAGAGAACGAGGCACTGACTGGGTTAGGAGAGAGATTAGGCCAAAGCCAGACAATCTGACCTGGTTGTGTACTGGCCATCGCTCAACTGGCCACCTCAGGTAAGTATCCATCATCATACCAATAGTACACAAGCACTCACATGAATATTTAGTGAGCTCAGGGTTGAGCCTTCTAGGTTTCGTGGTGTTGGGGTTAGAGTTTGTGTTGGGTTAGTCCATCTGTATGCCCATTTCGCGACGTTTCGACATTTTTGTGTCTTCTTCAGGCGAGGCTAAAGTCGGTACCTCTCGTGTGGAGAGCTCATCAACACTTAAATAGGGTGTAAAAAATGTTAAACTAAATTTGGTAAGTATAATATTGTGCTCTCATCACTTCTTTGATGAGGACTTGACGAATTAACACCCTTTTGAATTTTTAACTACCCCTTTAACTCTTTTATAACACCAAAATACACTCTGAGAAGCAAATCGTTGCTTTACTCATAATACTACCAGCACAATGACAAAAACCACACTTTTCAAGGCCCAGAGAACGAGGCACTGACTGGGTTAGGAGAGAGATTAGGCCAAAGCCAGACAATCTGACCTGGTTGTGTACTGGCCATCGCTCAACTGGCCACCTCAGGTAAGTATCCATCATCATACCAATAGTACACAAGCACTCACATGAATATTTAGTGAGCTCAGGGTTGAGCCTTCTAGGTTTCGTGGTGTTGGGGTTAGAGTTTGTGTTGGGTTAGTCCATCTGTATGCCCATTTCGCGACGTTTCGACATTTTTGTGTCTTCTTCAGGCGAGGCTAAAGTCGGTACCTCTCGTGTGGAGAGCTCATCAACACTTAAATAGGGTGTAAAAAATGTTAAACTAAATTTGGTAAGTATAATATTGTGCTCTCATCACTTCTTTGATGAGGACTTGACGAATTAACACCCTTTTGAATTTTTAACTACCCCTTTAACTCTTTTATAACACCAAAATACACTCTGAGAAGCAAATCGTTGCTTTACTCATAATACTACCAGCACAATGACAAAAACCACACTTTTCAAGGCCCAGAGAACGAGGCACTGACTGGGTTAGGAGAGAGATTAGGCCAAAGCCAGACAATCTGACCTGGTTGTGTACTGGCCATCGCTCAACTGGCCACCTCAGGTAAGTATCCATCATCATACCAATAGTACACAAGCACTCACATGAATATTTAGTGAGCTCAGGGTTGAGCCTTCTAGGTTTCGTGGTGTTGGGGTTAGAGTTTGTGTTGGGTTAGTCCATCTGTATGCCCATTTCGCGACGTTTCGACATTTTTGTGTCTTCTTCAGGCGAGGCTAAAGTCGGTACCTCTCGTGTGGAGAGCTCATCAACACTTAAATAGGGTGTAAAAAATGTTAAACTAAATTTGGTAAGTATAATATTGTGCTCTCATCACTTCTTTGATGAGGACTTGACGAATTAACACCCTTTTGAATTTTTAACTACCCCTTTAACTCTTTTATAACACCAAAATACACTCTGAGAAGCAAATCGTTGCTTTACTCATAATACTACCAGCACAATGACAAAAACCACACTTTTCAAGGCCCAGAGAACGAGGCACTGACTGGGTTAGGAGAGAGATTAGGCCAAAGCCAGACAATCTGACCTGGTTGTGTACTGGCCATCGCTCAACTGGCCACCTCAGGTAAGTATCCATCATCATACCAATAGTACACAAGCACTCACATGAATATTTAGTGAGCTCAGGGTTGAGCCTTCTAGGTTTCGTGGTGTTGGGGTTAGAGTTTGTGTTGGGTTAGTCCATCTGTATGCCCATTTCGCGACGTTTCGACATTTTTGTGTCTTCTTCAGGCGAGGCTAAAGTCGGTACCTCTCGTGTGGAGAGCTCATCAACACTTAAATAGGGTGTAAAAAATGTTAAACTAAATTTGGTAAGTATAATATTGTGCTCTCATCACTTCTTTGATGAGGACTTGACGAATTAACACCCTTTTGAATTTTTAACTACCCCTTTAACTCTTTTATAACACCAAAATACACTCTGAGAAGCAAATCGTTGCTTTACTCATAATACTACCAGCACAATGACAAAAACCACACTTTTCAAGGCCCAGAGAACGAGGCACTGACTGGGTTAGGAGAGAGATTAGGCCAAAGCCAGACAATCTGACCTGGTTGTGTACTGGCCATCGCTCAACTGGCCACCTCAGGTAAGTATCCATCATCATACCAATAGTACACAAGCACTCACATGAATATTTAGTGAGCTCAGGGTTGAGCCTTCTAGGTTTCGTGGTGTTGGGGTTAGAGTTTGTGTTGGGTTAGTCCATCTGTATGCCCATTTCGCGACGTTTCGACATTTTTGTGTCTTCTTCAGGCGAGGCTAAAGTCGGTACCTCTCGTGTGGAGAGCTCATCAACACTTAAATAGGGTGTAAAAAATGTTAAACTAAATTTGGTAAGTATAATATTGTGCTCTCATCACTTCTTTGATGAGGACTTGACGAATTAACACCCTTTTGAATTTTTAACTACCCCTTTAACTCTTTTATAACACCAAAATACACTCTGAGAAGCAAATCGTTGCTTTACTCATAATACTACCAGCACAATGACAAAAACCACACTTTTCAAGGCCCAGAGAACGAGGCACTGACTGGGTTAGGAGAGAGATTAGGCCAAAGCCAGACAATCTGACCTGGTTGTGTACTGGCCATCGCTCAACTGGCCACCTCAGGTAAGTATCCATCATCATACCAATAGTACACAAGCACTCACATGAATATTTAGTGAGCTCAGGGTTGAGCCTTCTAGGTTTCGTGGTGTTGGGGTTAGAGTTTGTGTTGGGTTAGTCCATCTGTATGCCCATTTCGCGACGTTTCGACATTTTTGTGTCTTCTTCAGGCGAGGCTAAAGTCGGTACCTCTCGTGTGGAGAGCTCATCAACACTTAAATAGGGTGTAAAAAATGTTAAACTAAATTTGGTAAGTATAATATTGTGCTCTCATCACTTCTTTGATGAGGACTTGACGAATTAACACCCTTTTGAATTTTTAACTACCCCTTTAACTCTTTTATAACACCAAAATACACTCTGAGAAGCAAATCGTTGCTTTACTCATAATACTACCAGCACAATGACAAAAACCACACTTTTCAAGGCCCAGAGAACGAGGCACTGACTGGGTTAGGAGAGAGATTAGGCCAAAGCCAGACAATCTGACCTGGTTGTGTACTGGCCATCGCTCAACTGGCCACCTCAGGTAAGTATCCATCATCATACCAATAGTACACAAGCACTCACATGAATATTTAGTGAGCTCAGGGTTGAGCCTTCTAGGTTTCGTGGTGTTGGGGTTAGAGTTTGTGTTGGGTTAGTCCATCTGTATGCCCATTTCGCGACGTTTCGACATTTTTGTGTCTTCTTCAGGCGAGGCTAAAGTCGGTACCTCTCGTGTGGAGAGCTCATCAACACTTAAATAGGGTGTAAAAAATGTTAAACTAAATTTGGTAAGTATAATATTGTGCTCTCATCACTTCTTTGATGAGGACTTGACGAATTAACACCCTTTTGAATTTTTAACTACCCCTTTAACTCTTTTATAACACCAAAATACACTCTGAGAAGCAAATCGTTGCTTTACTCATAATACTACCAGCACAATGACAAAAACCACACTTTTCAAGGCCCAGAGAACGAGGCACTGACTGGGTTAGGAGAGAGATTAGGCCAAAGCCAGACAATCTGACCTGGTTGTGTACTGGCCATCGCTCAACTGGCCACCTCAGGTAAGTATCCATCATCATACCAATAGTACACAAGCACTCACATGAATATTTAGTGAGCTCAGGGTTGAGCCTTCTAGGTTTCGTGGTGTTGGGGTTTGAGTTTGTGTTGGGTTAGTCCATCTGTATGCCCATTTCGCGACGTTTCGACATTTTTGTGTCTTCTTCAGGCGAGGCTAAAGTACGGTACCTCTCGTGTGGAGAGCTCATCAACACTTAAATAGGGTGTAAAAAATGTTAAACTAAATTTGGTAAGTATAATATTGTGCTCTCATCACTTCTTTGATGAGGACTTGACGAATTAACACCCTTTTGAATTTTTAACTACCCCTTTAACTCTTTTATAACACCAAAATACACTCTGAGAAGCAAATCGTTGCTTTACTCATAATACTACCAGCACAATGACAAAAACCACACTTTTCAAGGCCCAGAGAACGAGGCACTGACTGGGTTAGGAGAGAGATTAGGCCAAAGCCAGACAATCTGACCTGGTTGTGTACTGGCCATCGCTCAACTGGCCACCTCAGGTAAGTATCCATCATCATACCAATAGTACACAAGCACTCACATGAATATTTAGTGAGCTCAGGGTTGAGCCTTCTAGGTTTCGTGGTGTTGGGGTTAGAGTTTGTGTTGGGTTAGTCCATCTGTATGCCCATTTCGCGACGTTTCGACATTTTTGTGTCTTCTTCAGGCGAGGCTAAAGTCGGTACCTCTCGTGTGGAGAGCTCATCAACACTTAAATAGGGTGTAAAAAATGTTAAACTAAATTTGGTAAGTATAATATTGTGCTCTCATCACTTCTTTGATGAGGACTTGACGAATTAACACCCTTTTGAATTTTTAACTACCCCTTTAACTCTTTTATAACACCAAAATACACTCTGAGAAGCAAATCGTTGCTTTACTCATAATACTACCAGCACAATGACAAAAAACCACACTTTTCAAGGCCCAGAGAACGAGGCACTGACTGGGTTAGGAGAGAGATTAGGCCAAAGCCAGACAATCTGACCTGGTTGTGTACTGGCCATCGCTCAACTGGCCACCTCAGGTAAGTATCCATCATCATACCAATAGTACACAAGCACTCACATGAATATTTAGTGAGCTCAGGGTTGAGCCTTCTAGGTTTCGTGGTGTTGGGGTTAGAGTTTGTGTTGGGTTAGTCCATCTGTATGCCCATTTCGCGACGTTTCGACATTTTTGTGTCTTCTTCAGGCGAGGCTAAAGTCGGTACCTCTCGTGTGGAGAGCTCATCAACACTTAAATAGGGTGTAAAAAATGTTAAACTAAATTTGGTAAGTATAATATTGTGCTCTCATCACTTCTTTGATGAGGACTTGACGAATTAACACCCTTTTGAATTTTTAACTACCCCTTTAACTCTTTTATAACACCAAAATACACTCTGAGAAGCAAATCGTTTGCTTTACTCATAATACTACCAGCACAATGACAAAAACCACACTTTTCAAGGCCCAAGAGAACGAG